>NC_066890.1:59524745-59762245 GCF_022985175.1 Labeo rohita | reverse complement strand
GCATTATTTTTTAATATAATGCATGATAAATTATGTGTATGTTTATTCTTTATTATTCTATTTTTATTCTATTATGGCTGAGTAAAATGTTTAATGTAAGAAATCAAATGCAATACAATTAATAAAATAAAAAAAACTATCTAAATAATAATAATATAATAATAATAATAATAATAATAATAATAATCATAATAACTGCAGTAAAAATAACCAAGACTTCTTTTATGCTTTTCTTCCATTTATTATATAATAAATGTATATTACTTTAATATAATACATGATAATCTAATAAATATTATTATGCATGTTGTTTATTATGGTTATATTTTATTATGGCAAATTTTTATATTATAGTAAAATGTTTAATGCAACAAGTAAAATACAACAAAACTCAAGCAAAAAAGAAACAAAATAATAATAATAATATATTAAATAATTACATAAAATGCAGTAAAACTCAAGTTATAATAATAATAATAATAATAATAATAATAATAATAATAAAGTAAAAATAATCAAGTCATGTTTTATGTATTTTTTTACATTTATTATGTAATAAATGTATATTATTTAAATAGAATGTGATAAAAATGCATTACAAAGTTATAAAATTACATTATAAAATTGGTATGTATATTGTTTGTTATGACCTTATATTCTATTATGACCAAGTAAAATGCAAGAAATAAAACAGTAAAACTCAAAAATAACATTATAAATAATAATAATAATAATAATAATAAATTAATAAGTAAATAATTAAGTCTCTGGTAAATCGTAAAAAAAAAAAAATTGTATTATTAAAATATTATAAATAATAATAATAATAATAATAAATAAATAAATAAATAAATAAAAGGTAAAACAAAATTGCTAAATAAAATACATATAAAACAGAACATTAAATCTATAACAAAATGTAAAATAAAAATAAACTAAAAAGTAAAAGTAAAACGGCTAAATAATACAAAACGCATATAAAACAGAAAAATAATTGCTAATAAAATGTCTAATAAATATATGTATAAATAATAATAATAATAAATATATATATATATATATATATATATATAATAAATCAAATTAATTAATTAATTTTAATTTTAGATCTAAAAACATTCATCCATTTACATACATTTAATACATTTGTAATAATAATAATAACAAAAAATATTATTTTTTTTCATTAAAGAAATTGTTACTTTATAACAATATTTTATAACAATATTTGCCTACACAAATATTTATCCATTTATAAATACATTTATTTTATATATATTTTAATGTTTTTGAAAGAAAACATCTTTCGCTCACCAAAAACAGTTCAAAAGAACAGCATTTATATGAAACAGAAATAGTTTGTAACATTATAAATGACTTTCCTGTCACTTTTGATCAATTTAATGCATCCTCGCTGAACAAATCCATTCATTTCTTTCAAAAGTTTCTCCTGATGCATCAGATTTTCCATTACAGCAGTAAATGTGTGTGTGTGTGTGTGTGTGTGTGTGTAAGTGAATCAGCAGGAGGAAACTCTCCTCAGCTCCTCCTCATCTTAGTCATAATGATCGTCAATAAATCGGCGGCGCTCATTTACACGTCAGAGCAAACCGGCAAACAAACCGCATTTCATGAACAAGCTCCTCGGGGAGGAAACGCCCGTGTGGTTTCTCTGTGAAAAAGCTGGATCGAGACGAGCCGAACAGCCGGATTTGTCATTATTTGTCCCTCTCCTAAACTAATTAGAGGCCACAATCGAATGACAAACGAAGGGTGTTCGCTTTAAAACGAACGCTAACCGCGGGCTAAGAGCGAATTCGCTTCGATTCTCCCGCTGGCCGGGTGTTTATCAAGATAAAACGAGTCTGGGAAGAGAAAAGAAAGGAAAACGTCTCGAAACGAGCCGAGAGATGACGCCATCCATCACGGCCGTTACTGCTGACACTCTTTGATTTTTCGCTTTATATTTCTGTTTGTCCGTGTTCATTCGTCAGTAACGGATCACTGTCACCGCCGGCAGGTCTGCGGGAAATGTCCCGGTCACCTTGAGATCAGGACAAGAGTGAAACGGCGAAACTGTGGTGCTCAGATCAAGATGTTTGTCCTGAAGTTCAGTACAAGCAAACATAAACATTGTCATACGAGTGTACGGATGTCAAATGAATACGGAAACAGTGCAGATCATTTCATTCTGGAAATGTAGAGTAAAACTTGTAAAATAACTCAAAAAGCTTAAGTAAAATGAATTAAAAAAAAAAGCATATAAATCTGAAAAATATTTATAATAAAATGTAAAATAAAAATATAATTAAAATTAGAAAATTAAAAATTAAATTTGCTAAATAAAAAAAAAAATATGAAACAGAAATTGAAAATTTAAAAAAATTAAATAAAAAGTAAAATAAAATGCTAAATAACAAAATGCATATAAGACAGAATATAAAATGTATAACAAAATATAAAATAAAAAATAAATAAAGTAAAATAAAAATGATAATACAAATTGCATACAAAACAGAACATAAAATCTATAATAAAAAAGTAAAAAGTTAAAAGAAAAATGCTAAATAATTAAAAATGCTGTAAAAAACATCTATAATAAAATGTAAAATACTGTTAAATTAGAAAATAAAATTAAAATGCTAAATAAAGAATGCATATAAAACAAAACACAAAATGTATAACAAAAAGTAAAATAAAAATACTAAATAATATAAAAGCAAAAAATAGAATATAAATTCTATAAAAAAAAAAATAATAATAATAATAAATTAAAAATAAATATGCTAAATAAAAAATGCTGTAAAACAGAACAATATCTAAAATAAAATGTAAAATAAAAATACTATTAAATTAGAAAACAAAATGAAAATGCTAAATAAAATGCAAATGAATCAGAAATGTATAATAATAATAATAATAATAAATACAAAGTAAATTAAAAATGCTAAATAATAAAATGCATTTACAAAGTACATAAATTCTATAATAGATTAAAATAAAAATGCATATAAGAACAGAAACATAGAACAATATCTATAATAAAACGTAAAATAAAAAATACTATTAAATTAAAATGCTAAATAAAATGCATATGAATCAGAGATTAAATAAATAAATAAAAATGTTAAATAATAAAAATGCATTTAAATAAAACATACATTCTATAATAAAATGAACTCAACTAAAAATAATAAATTAAAGCTAAAGGAAAAGGAAAAGGAAAAAGCTAAAGGAAAAACTGAACCAGTTGGAAAAATAAAACAAAAATGCGCAATAAAAAGGCTGTAAAACAGAACATAATATCTATAGTAAAATGTGAAATAAAATATAATACATTTGCTAAATAATAAAAAATATACAAAATCTGTATTATGTGAAATCATAATGATAATAAATAAAAAGTCAATTAAAATGCTAATTAATAAAACTGCATTTGAAACAGAACATAAAACCCATTATAAAATGTTTAATGAATAACAAATGAAGCAAAAAAAAAAAAACTGCTAGACAGAACATAATATCTATCATAAAGTGTAAAATTAAACTAACAAATAAAAACGCAAAATAAAAATGCTTTGTAGGAAAGAATCTGCCAAATGTTTGAGCTTTGAATCTTTGATTTTTCACGCAAACTTCAGTCGTGTGTCAAACCGAAGGCAGCTTGAGACACTGAAATGTCTTTTGAGACTCTAGATGAGTCACAAGTGAGATTCCCGGAGTATTTTCTGAGAAATACGCTCCATCTTACCCCATTACCGTCTCTGAAACACAACAGAGATTTTACACAGATTAGCCATTGTGATTCTCTTCCCTACGGCTGCGCATGTACCTCGCTTTAAATCTGTCCTACAATGGATTGTTTTCAGCTTAAGCCGTCAAATCTGTCTCCTGACAGCAGGAGACGGGAGAAATCTCACCCCACGCGTTTGCTGAGTGGGCAAGTCGAGGAGACGCGCGTGAGAAAACGCTTCAAAACGCTGACCTTCCACAAAACACCACCACACATTCATATTCACACCGCACACCATTGAGAAACGCCTTTGCAGGCGCAAGAAAAATGTCCAGCGGGGACGATCTGTCTCTTAGGACGAGGTTATTAGCGTCCGCAAACTAAGTTGCGATGACTGTATCATCGTAGGATTCTCATTGACGAATTATCAGCGTCGATTGTGAGCAGAGTAATGAGACAGACGCTTTAGACGGTTGTTGGTGAAAACGGCCGCGCAATTTTCCCTTAAGTGTTCCTGTCACCAGTATCTGTCAGGACGGGCCTTCGATAAAGATGGTTTTAAAAGCAGCCTCGCTGTCAAACGCAAACGTCTCTCCTGCACACGAGGCTCTCAGCTGACAAGACAACCAGAAATACAGACCAGCAGCACATAATAACTGATCATTTAAATAAATAGGGGGGGAAAAAAGACTGCTTTGAACTCCTTTGCGTGCACAAAAATAAAATAAAATAAAATAAAATAAAAAACACACACTCACAACATTTTTATATTAAACATTAAAAAGTTTTTATTTTTAAAAGTAATATGATCAATATTAAAATTCTTAACTTTTTATATTAAATATATATTAAATACAGAATTTATCATCTGTATAATTTTATACATTTTAATATTTGATCATTTTAGCATTTAATATTTAATTTTACATCTAAATATGTAAAATTATGTACCTTTATTATTACATTAATTTCATTTATTTTTCTTTTCAAGATTTAGAATGATTAACTTTATATAATACAGAATTTAAAATCTGTATTTAAAAAAGTTTTATAATTTTAATATTGGATCATATTAAATAAATTAATTATATTAAAAAAACAAAACATTTACTTTTTACATTTAAATACTTCAAATGATGTTTATTATCATATTATTTAAAAGGTTTTGCTTTATAGATTAAAATTATTAACTTAAAATTATCAAATTATATTAAATTCCTATTAAAAACAGAATTTAAAATCTACATTACAAAAAAATGTATTAAAACAGTGAATTTTTAATGTGCTTATATTAACATTTATTACAACAATTTTTTATATTTAAAATGCATTAATGTTTTTATTTAAATATTTAAAATGATGTACTATTGTTTATACATTGATTTAAAAAAAATACTAAAATGTTTAAATGTGAAAATGATTAACTTATGTCTATAATAAATAAAATTTTTAAATCTGTATTTAAAAAAATAATATTTGATTATATTAACATTTTAATAGTACTTCATATTTGTAAAATTGTTAACATTTTATATTATATTCATATTAAATACAGAATTTAAAATCTACATAAAACATTTTACATTAAAACAGTGAGTTTTAATATTTGATCATATTTAACATTTAATAAATGTTTTTTATATTTAAAGAACATTAAAATATAACTTCATTTAAATATTTAAAATTATGTACTTTTATTAATGCATTAATAAAAACTTTTATTTGCTTTATTAAAAATGCATGAAGATGACAATTTATAATAAATACAACATTTAAAATCTGTATAAAAATATATTTGATTTAAAAAATGTTTTATATTTAAATAACATTATATTATAACATTTGAATATTTAAAATAATGTACTTTTATTATTGCATTAATTTAAAGCATTTTTAAAGTATTAAAATGTTTAAATACGAAAATTACTAACTTTTTATATTAAATGTATAATAAATACAAAATTAAAAATTTTAAAAACTAATTAATTTAAAAATTGTTTTTTATCTTTTAAAAATTAAAATTCTTACAATTAACTTTTTTATTAAATTCGTAATAAATACAGAATTTAAAATCTAAAGTTTTAAATTAAAACAGTGAATTTTAATATTTGGTCATAATAATTTTTAATAACACTTTATATTTAAATAACATTAAATATAAAGAGAAGAAAATTTACTTTTTACATTTAAATACTTAATGTACTTTACATATATTATTCCATTAGTTTAAAAATCTATAAGAGTAAAATGATTAAATTAAAAATATATTAAATTCATATTAAATACATAATTTACTTACATTAATAAATAATGTTAAAAAGTTCAAAGTTTTATACAAGCATCTTCTTAAAAATGTAACAGTTACTAAAAGAGATTTTAGTTATGTTTCAGATTCATTCATTCATTCAAATAAATAAATCAGGCATCTTTTAGGAAAGAAACAAATAAATGTATTGATATGCAAGTAACTGAATCATTCAGTCAATCAAATCATTCAGAAATGAAATGAGTGACTGTCTTTATGAGGGAGTCACTGAATCATTGTTTCAACTGATTCATTCAAAGGCACTGATTCATACAGCAGCAAAAAAGTTGCTGCCTTCATGAATGAATCATTCATGAGCGATTCACCAGTGAATCATTTATTCAATGGATTCATTTGAAAACACTATTGCTCAGAAAGAAAAACCAGAGCGACTCACTGAATCAGCTACGCCCAAAATATTTACAAAAACATTTTTTATCAAAAAGATCCATGTGAAAAACATCAAAACTAAAACCAAGGAATACTTAGCTGTAAAAACACTGCATATAGAGTAAAACACGACAAAACTTTGTAGGACGTCTGGACCCAGATCAGTCTGAATGGGTGAATGTTAAGCAGGACGTGGCCTGCGGAGACCAGAGGAAGTGATCTGTCAGCACTCCTGACGTTTTTAATTCACATCCCAAATCAAAGCATGAATTATTGAGGCGCGCGAGTGTTTGACGGACAGAGGAGATGGCAGTGAGTGAGCGCTTCGGACAGCGCTGGTCCTTAGCGGGACGTCCTCAACAATAACGCACCTCAACAATCCGACACATTCACCTGCTGTCAGTCGGGACGGGAAGTGAGGGTGACTCGGAAAAAACTTTTGGACTACATACTTCAACTTCAAAATAATACTAATAAAACTAGACGTGTTTAACTGGGTTAAAACACAAAAGTGACTTTTAAACTAAAAAAAAGTAATTTATAGACTCATTTAAACTTCTTTTTAGTGAATCGAAAACAAGCTGCGCAATCAGTGTCGTCTGATTTACAAACAAGTAACTCTCTTAAAGCAGTTCTTTTAGTGAATCAGAACATACAGCATAATCAGTCAACTACGATTCACAAAAAATGAGTCATTTAAACTGGTTTTGTTTGGTAAATCAAAACCTACAGCACACTCAGTCTAGTGTGATTCGCAAAAAATTATTTAAAACGATTCTTTATAGTGAATCAAAACATACAACACAATCAGTCGGGTGTGATTCACAACAAATGAATATTTAAAACGATTCTTTATAGTGAATCAAAACATACAGCACAATCAGTGTGGTGCGATTCACACAAAATGAATCATTTGAAATGGTAATTTATAGTGAATCAAAACATACAGCATGATCAGTCTGATGCAATTCACAAAAATGAGTCACTTAAAACAGTTCTTTTTAGTGAGTCAAAATATACAGCACAATCAGTCTGGTGCGATTCATGAAAATTAGCCACTTAAAATGATTCGTTATAGCGAATCAAATCAAACGGCACAATCAGTCTGGTGCGATTCACGAAAAATTAGTCTGGTGCGATTCACACAAACCAAATAATTTAAAACGGTTCTTTTTAGTGAATCAAAGCTTACAGAACAGTCAGTGTGGAGCGATGCACACCAAATGAATCATTTAAAACAGTATCTCTAGTGAATCAGAACATACAGTATAGTAAGTCTGGTGCAAGTCACAAAAATTGAATCATTTAAAACGTTTTCTTAGTGAATCAAAACTTACAGCACAATCAGTCTGGTGCGATTCACACAAACCGAATCATTTAAAATGGTTATTTTTAGTGAATCAAAATACATGCAGTATAGTAAGTCTGGTGCAAGTCACAAAAAACTGAGTCATTTAAAACGATTATTTTTAGTAAATCACAAACTGCACAATCAGTGTCGTCCGATTTACAAATAAATGACCCTTTGAACCCAATTCTTTTTAGTGAATCTTTGTAGTGACTGAAAACATACAGCTTAACCAGTGAACTATGATTCACAAAAATTAGCCATTTAAAACAATTATTTATAGTGAATCAAAACATACAGTTTAGTAAGTCTGGTGCAAGTCACAAAAATTTAATCTTTTAAAATTATTTTTTTTAGTGAATCAAAACTTACAGCAAAATCAGTCTGGTGCGATTCACACAAAATGATTCATTTAAAACAGTTATTTATAGTGAATCAAAACATACAGCACCATCAGTCTGATGCAATTCACAAAAATGAGTCACTTAAAACAATTCTTTATAGTGAGTCAAAACTTACAGTAGGGTGCAATTCAAATCAAATGAATCACTTAAAACGTTTTTTTTTTTTTTTTAGTGAATCAAAACATACAGCATAATCAGTCTGGTGCGATTCACAAAATTACCCATTTCTGTATAGTGAGTCAAAACATACAGTTTAGGAAGTCTGGGGCGAGTCACAAAAATTGTAATCATTTAAAATGATTTTTGTAGTGAATCAAAACTTACAGCACAATCAGTCTAGTGTGATTTACAAAATGAGCCATTTAAAACAATTCTTTATAGTAAATCAAAACAATCAGTAAGGTGCGATTCACAAAAATCTGTCATTTAAAACAATTCTTTATAGTGAATCAAAACATACAGCACAATCTGTCTGGTGCGTTCACATGTAATGAATCATTTAACACTAGGGATGCACCGATACCGATACTGGTATCGGGTATCGGGCCGATACTGAGCTCCTGTACTCGTACTCGTTAAAATGCCCCGATACCAAACGCCGATACCACATCATGTGACAAGTGCGTATGCAGGCAAAGAAACACCGACAACAAAACGACAGACAGCAGAATGGAGTCATTAGAGTATAAAGATGTCCACGAAGTATGTGTATGTAAGTAAAATAATGTTAAACATTCAGTATTAAGCTTGTATAACTGGTGCGCGTCAGCAGATAGGCAAAGCACGCAGATTGGATTGAGCGCGCGGCGGCCAAGATGTGCGGGCTTGTCGAGTTAATATCCCGCCTTGACATCACTGGAAAGTTTGTAGTTCGGTATGATATGTCAAAAACAATTTAAGTAAATCAATGCACAAGTTATTTAACGGTATAGAGAGAGAGGGAGCGAGAGAGAAACGCGCTGTTGCGTGATCTTCATTGATGTTCGCATATTTAGCACACGCATCTTTTGGATTAAAACAAAATCGTAGATATAAGAATATATATATATATATATATATATATATATATATATATATATATATATATATATATATATATATATAGGGGCATTCGCTATAAACATCGTTTTTTTTCAGCCTTAAGCATACACGAATGTCCGGCGAAAGTGAAACTATAGCAGCCTGTGTGAAATGCGATGCGATGTTTTGCTTCACGAGTGATTCTCCATTATTTGAGTCGCTTTGGATTGTAGCCCAAATAGCAGCATATTTCAGATAAAAAAACGTGACTTATAATTCTGAAAATATCAGAGTTAGGAGATTCATAATGAGTGGTTCACGTGATTACAGTACTGAGCCGCTGCAATTGAGCAGTTTAATGCTATTAAATTGAAGATGATGAACCATAGAGCAGGAGAAAAAAAAAAAAAAACAGTTAAAGCAACAAAACACATTTTAATGGGCATAATTAAGTGTAAAAATAATTAAGTGATATATAGTCAACCCAAAAATTATTTAGACAGCAGATATACACCATCTTTTGACAATTTTTGATATATATTTATTTTTATTATTTATTTATTTATTTTTTTACTAGTGGGTGCAGGACACAGTTTATGATAATGGATTCTAAATACATTTTGGTTTGACTGTATCTATTTGATAAACAAAGTTGACCAACTAACAATTATACATATTCTTTTAGTTTCTGTACCCTATATTTTACAAATCTACCTGTAAATTTTAAAGTATCGGTATCGGTACTCGGAATCGGCAAGTACCAAAAATAAAAGTATCAGTATCGGGCGAGTACTGAAAAAAGTGGTATCGGTGTATCCCTATTTAACACGGTTCTTTTTAGTGAATCAAAACATACAGTATAGTAAATCTGGTGCGAGTCACAAAAAATTAGCCATTTAAAATGATTCTTTTAATGAATCAAAACTTGCAGCTTAATCAGTGAACTACGATTCACAAAATTGTCATTTAAACTGGTAATTTTTAGTGAAGTAAATCAAAAACATACAGTGCAATCAGTATTGTATGATTTACAAACAAATGACTCATTTAAACAGATTCTTTTTAGTGAATCTAAACATTCAGCGTAATCAGTCCTTTCAATGAATTATTCAAAAACAAATAATAAACTCACTGTTTTTGGTTATGTTGATCATTAAATCTGTTAAATATTTAGTGTCCTATTTGTATTTATTTAAAATGAGTATTTGTGTAATGTACCAAGCCCAAAAGTTCTCCAGTACAAGAAACAGAATTAGCTAAGAGAGTTATTTTTCTTCATCTGAATGCAAAATGGACGTATAAGTGGAATAAATGCTCAAATGAGAAGGTTTTGAATCCAGCCAGGCTCGTCTAGGTCTTTTCAGCAAGGTCAGAGGTCAAGGGGCCGATCGTGGGAAGGTCAGCGGGTCGAAATTCAAAAGGACAACACGATCGCTGCCTAAGGTGAGCTAACACGGGCAACAAACACGAGCACGCAACTGAATACTGAAGAGCTCTCGCTCCGCGGGGGAGGGAGAGACGCTGTGTCATGTCAAACCTCAGCAAATATGAGATGAGAAGTGTGCGTCGCCATCGGGAGGGCAAGATGGAGACGCCAGAGGAGATAAAACGATTCCAGCCAAATCTTGACAATGGGAGATCCCAGCGCAGATGAACGCGAGCGCGGCTATTAAGAACGGATTATTAAATCACCACAGATGGAAATGAAAACGCTGATTCCAGGCAAACGCAACAATCGCTTTGCCAGCGTCCACATTCGGCCCTGAAAGCTCAAATTCATCTTTCTACAGAGTCAAAAAAAAGCTGGAGAATGAGACGCCAGCGCTGGAGGGCAAAGGACACCCTGCTAACAAAAATATGTTCTAGAAACATTTTGCTTATGTTTCCATTAAGCTCAAAATGTCAGAATGTCCCCTTTTTTAAATGTTTAAAAAACATTCTTTCCTGGTTTTGCAAATGTTATGGAACGTTTAATTTTTCATCTAATTTATCACCTTGCAAATATTATGGGAATGTTACTACTAAACGTTCTCTGAACGTTCAAAAGTTTTAAAAACGCAAGTCATGAAAACACAGTTTTTAAATGTTTTAAAAATGCAAGTTACGAAAACGTTATTCTCTGAACTTTCGTAAGAATTTTTTTTAAATGTCCAGTTTTTTTTATGTTATACAATTTTGCAAACATTATAGGAACATATGATTGAATGTTCTCTGAAAGCTCAAAACATCTGTTTTTTTTAAAATGTTTTAAAAATGTTATTATGCAAACATTAACGAAACATTTTATTTCATCATCATTTTGCAAACACTGTGGGAACATTACAACTGTATGCAGTGTTCTGAAAATATAAGAAATCACAATTTTTTTGGAATGTTCAAAATGTCCAGTTTTTTTAAATGTTTAAAAAAAAATATCATACTTTTGCACATTATGGAAACAATTACTATTGAACATTCTCTGATTGCCCAAAAAATCCAGTTTTTTTAAATGTTTTTAAAAAGTAACTTATAAAAACATTTTTTTCGGAATGTTCTAAACATTTAAAAAAATGTTTAAAAATATTTTTTCACAGTTATGCAACATTAATGGAACATTCTATTTTATCATTTTGAATGTTCAAAACATCAAGACAAAACATCAAAACGTTTTTTTTTTTTTTTTTGAATGTTGTATAATTTTGCAAACATTACAGGAATGTTACGATTGGATGTTCTCTGAAAGCTCAAAAACCCAGTTTTTTAAATGTTTTAAAATTTCAGCTTTAAAACGTTATTTTCGAAAGGATTTTTAAATGTTTTTTTCGTGGTTATGCAAACATTAAGGGAACAATTTATTTTATAATTTTGCAAACATTATGGGAATGTTATGATTGGATGTTCTCTGAAAGCTCAAAACATCCAGTTTTTTTCAAATGTTTTTAAAAATGTAAGTTCTCAACATTCAATACATCCATTTTTTTTTAAACAATTAAAAAAAAAATCATAATTTTGCACATTATGGAAACAATCACTATTGAACATTCTCTAATTGCCCAAAACATGCAGTTTTTTTAAATGTTTTTAAAAAGTAATTTATAAAAACATTATTTTCGAAATGTTCTAAACATTTTTTAAATGTTTAAAAATGTTTTTTTCACTGTTATGGAACATTCTTGGAACATTCTATTTTAGGATTTTGAATGTTTTTAAAAAAAAAAAATCAAGTCAAAACATCAAAACGTTATTTTCTGAATGTTCTCAGAATGTTGTTTTTTTATGTTTTTAAAAAAAATTCACTCAGTTTTATAATTTTGCAAACATTACAGGAATGCTACGATTGGATGTTCTCTGAAAGCTCAACAACCCCGTTTTTTATTTTCGAAATTATTTTTAAATGTTTTCTCATGGTTATGCAAACATTAAGGGAGTATGTTATTTTATAATTTTGCAAACATTACAATTAAACGTTCAAAACATGCATTTTTTTATACTGTAAAATACAACTTATCAGACTTTTTTTTTTCTTTTTTTTTTTTTTTTTTTAAGTTCTCTGGATGTTCAAAATGTCAGTTTTTTAATGTTTCAAAAACATTTTTTAATGGCTATGTAAATGTACAGAAAACATTCAGATTTATAATTTTGCAAACATTATGGGAACGTTATGATTGGATGTTCTCTTAAAAGTGTTTTTTTCATGGTTATGCAAACATTAAGGGAACATTTTATTTTATAATTTTGCAAACATTATGGGAACATTATAATTGGACATTCAAAACACACATTTTTTTAACCCTGTAAAATACAACTTACCAAACATTGTTTTCTTAAAGTTCTCTAATGCTCAAAATGTAAATTTTTTAATGGCTATGTAAATGTACAGAAAACATTCAGATTTATAATTTTGCAAACATTCTGGGAACGTTATGATTGGATGTTCTCTGAAAGCCCAAAACATCCAATTTTTTAAAATGTTTTAAAAATGTCTATGAAAACGTTATTTTCGAAACATTCTCAACATTTAAAAGGTCAATTTCGCTTTTATGCAAACATTAAAGGAACATTCCATTTTATCATTTTGCAAACATTATAGGAACATTAAAATTGAATGTTAATATTTAAATATTTAAGTTTACAAAACATTTTCTGAAATTTTTTTTTGAATGTTCAAAATGTCAGTTATGAAAACATTATTTTCAGAATGTTCATCAAAAATTCAAACCATCCTCTTTTTTTTTTTTTTAAATGTTTACAAAAGTTTTTTTTTTTTTTTTTTTTTTTTAATAGTTATGCAAACATTAAGGGAAAACTCCATTATATCATTTTGCAAACATTATGGGAAACGTTTCAACTGAATGTTCAAAACATGCAGTTTTGTATTAAAAATATAAGTCATCAAAATGTTCTTGTCTGAAAGTTCTCTGAATGTTCAAAATGTCCAGTTTTTTAAATGTTTTTTTCATGGTTATGCAAATGTTAAAGGAACGTTCCATTTCATAATTTAGCAAAAATGATTTAAGCACTACTATTGATTGTTCTCCGAGCACTCAAAACATCCAGGTTTTTAAATGTTTTAAAAGCGTAAATTATGAAAATGTTGTTTTCTAAATACTCTTTGAACGCTCAAAACTGGGCGAAAACGTTTTCAAAATGTCAAAATTTGAAAATCCAGACATTTTACTTTAATTACTTATAAATTACTTTTTTTAAGCACTTAAAAAACTGGACATTTCAAATGTTCCAAAAACATTCAAGAGTAACATTCCTAGAATGTTTGTGAAATGATATTAAAATGTTCCTAAATTTTTTTCTGACTATGCGAACATCCAATTTTATCATTTTGAAAACATTACGATTGAAAGTTCTTGGAATGATCTGAAATAAGTAGTACATTCAAAAAATGTCAAACGTCCAACTAAAACATTTTACGAAAAAAAAGTTCCAGGAATAACGTATTAAAAAACGTATGTTTTTGTGCTAACATTTTGAGAACAGTATAATGCCTGAAGTTTCTATTAATGTTACTGGACTTACATTTGTTCATAACTTTGAGAGCACCTTGCCAGAACATTCCCTGCATGTTAAAACTAACATGCCGGTTTTCTTTCATCCAAATGCTTTCGCCTCACAAAAATAACACTAAACAAATTTAAAGCCAAACACATGCATTATAACATAAATACACTGAAATAATACAACCCCAGTCCTGTCGATCATCAAACACTTTTAGAGTATTTGGTGATAAATGTCATTCACTTTAACTCTATACTGTAAAACACAGCCAGCTCTACAAACGCAATGGAAATGTGACTATGTGCATTAACTAATGAAAAAGTGCTTTCTTTGATTCAAATGTGATTAAATTCACGTCGCTCATCTGATCAGGCCTAAAGAGGCGTATTATCATACGGCTACGCCCCATCCGTCACTTCAAGCTAATTTTCGAGTGTAATCGCCTGACGCTGTAATTAATTTTGACTGAAGCATGTACTATTTTTGCACCGAAAACCTTATGAATTGTGTCTGTCGTGCAAGATTAATAACGCTGATCTTTACAGCACTGCTTTATGGATGTGGGAGACCGATCTAATCGAATAGAAGTAGATCAGCTAAAGTTTCCCAATGAGAAAAAATGATCCTGGATCACAGTATCAGTTCTGTGCCATTTCATCCGCATTATGTCAAGCAGGCTCGTGTTTTATAGTCTTATTCTATTAAAAGCAGATTATTTCAGTGCTTTCGTACTTGGTTTTAAGCCATGTGTACTGTATAATCCATGATTTATATCAATTCAGTTCTTTAGGTTTGATATACACCTACAGAGTTTCATCAAATATTAATTAAATCTCAAGGTTTCTAATATATATTCATAAAATGTATGGTGTGAGAAATGATGTAAATATTTAATAAAGTGCATTATCATCACAAAGTCTTCAAAATGATGAAGTACTCTAAAATGACAGATTTTAGTGTATTGAAAGTGACATAATATTAGTATTAATGCAAAAATATGAACAAAAAAAAAAGGTGAAAATATACTGTAGTACATATCCAAAAGAACATAGTACGGTAATAATCATAATACAAAGATGAAAATTTGAAAATTACCATGGTATTGAATGGTATTCATATTATTGTGTAAAACATAAGGTAATATATGACACAAAAGTATGGTATTACTATGGTTTTTGATACATAATCTACTGAACGATTGAATACTTAAGGTACCTTAAAGAATACAATGGTAATACCATAGTAAATGTCCAACAACCATGGTACTTTTTCGTACTTTTCAGTCAGAATATTTATATATCGTCAAGTTGTAAACAAATACATACAATCATATTGATTTCCTTGAGATTTTGTGAAATTTTTGACTCTATATAACCAAATAAATTAAAGTTTGTCCTAAATTACATCTACATATTGAGTTCGTTCTCTGTAAAATAACTGACATTTCGCCTGAGCTCACGTATATTCGTTTAAAACGCTTTACACATTTAAATCGCCTTCGAATATGTACTAAACACGAATAAAATGAAATATAAACAATATAAAGACTCACCTGTCCGCTATTAAGTCTAATCTGTGAGGAGGTTCGCCTCATCTGCGTCTGAGGGGAAACTTGGGCGCGTTTTGCCGCTGCGCGCTCCCGCTGCCGTTCCAACAGACAGCGAGAGAGCGAGCGAGCGGGCGCGCGACCTGCTCTTAAAGAACCCGCACGCACCACCGAAACCAATCACAGCAGAGAATCGCGAGTTCTTTTATTATTATTTACAGATATTGGCTTGTTTTGGATTTAGTAGTGTGAACACGGTGATACCACTTCATAAATAAATACTTAATCATTAAAAAGTCACGAACAAATCTATAATAATAAACGGTTGAAGCTGCATTTGGAAGTTCAAACTCGGGGGCACCATAGACATCCATTATATGGAAAAAAAAATCCTAAAATGTTTTCTTTATGACTGGAGAAAGAACGACATGAACATCTTGGATGACAAGGGGGTGAGTACATTACCTGTAAATTATAAACAGATATTTTACTGGTATTTTGACTTGTTTTAGTCACATATATAATGTTTTTTCAACAGCAATGCTAAGATAAGACAAAAAAAAATCTATTAACCAATTATGAATTTATTTACAGAGTCGCCAGCATCAGGGGTTTGTGTGAAGTGTCATAAAAATTATGTTTTGACTGCTCGGAAATAAAAACACAACACGTCCCTCTGTGATCAGCGTGGCCCCCCATCTGTTCGTGACAGCGTCGGCCATCTGTTGCCAACAAGAAACCACATCCACCCAATTACATAATGTGGATCTTTCCCAAATGACTAAATTTAAATGAATAAGGATATAGACAAAACACAATGTGATCAAAGAAAAGGTAGGTTAGAAAATACACTTACAAACTCTGTTTGAATCCAAGAATCCAAGTTTTAGTTCACACTGACTTTCTTTATATAAAAAAAAAATACAGTCAAGGCTGTTTGGTTTCCAACATTCTTCAAAATATCTTCTTTTGTTATCCACAGAAGGTTGTACAGGTTTGGAATGACATGGGGGTGAATATTAATGACAGACATTAATTAGGTGGACTATATATTTAAAATGTATTTTTAATGGAAAACAGAACCAACATTTTATTTGCATTGGAGATGGTACTTTGATATCTTCATAGCAAACACAGAATATTCCCCTAGCATTCCCATTTGGTTCCTGTTTGGTTATTTTGTTGGGAACCAAATAAGAACGTTCTGAGAACGTTTTCTGTTGGTTCTTTGCTTTATAACCAAAAGCTGACCTAAAGGGAATCAACACATGAGGTTCTATAATGGCTGTTTTGAGGTTTCCTAACCAAAAACGAACGCTTCCAGAACGTTCTAAGTCACCAAAATCGTACAGAACGTCCAAGTAAGTGTCCAAAAATGAAAATACATTTCATATTCCCCAGTTACACACAATGAAGTGCAGTATTTATGGAAAATCATCAACATTTGTTGAGTTTTACTGAGGCTCCCCGGTCTGACCGAAGGCCCTTTGACTCTGTAAGTCATAACCCTCCAGAACTTACTCCCAACACGGCGAATCATCCAACCAAGGGTGGCGACTCTGCCATCTGCGCCACCTGCTGCCATCTACTCCGCATTCTGCCAATCTTCGCCTGTGCCAAGCACACGGACGCCGGTCTCTCCCGCAGGTCAGACAGCAAGATTTGTCTCTGTGAACCCTCGCAGAAACAGTCTGCAAGGAGGTGTATTGGCAAGCGTGTGCTAATCTCCTTAAATTACCTTGTCAGTCTGTCTTGTCATTAATTTTTCTCTGATACCGTTAAATACACAAATTACTCAGGTGCTAATTAACAGTTTCTCATATATCTTTCCAAAGCTGTCTTGTAAGATGATGTATGTTTTTCTGAGGAGAGATCAAAATGTTCTTCAGCAAACGCTTCGGCCAAAGCCACTGACAAGCCAGCTGGGAATTGATTCATTAGGCATATGATTCAAAATTTAATTTCTGCTGGTCAAATTCCAACTTTAACTGCTTTTCAGACACATACAAAGACAATACAACAGTGCATACCACAATAACACTAAAATGAGTTTCAAGGTATAAGAAATGTAATATCATAACCCTAGTGAACAAAAATATGTTATATGAACGTTGTGCTAACATTCTGATTAAGTTATGAAAATGTTACTTATGAATGTAACGTTTCCTTTAAATAATGTTCTAATCGCAACAAACTAAAAACTTAAATACACATTAAAAAAAAGTTATATTTTGGCTAAAAGGTAGTAAAATGCTGTAAAAAGGTTTCTGTAACCCTTTAATAATGTTTTAATCACTACAGGAAAACCAGACATTTAAACGTTGATAGAATATTAAAAATAAACTTTCAAATAACGTTATATTTTGGGTAAAATAAGTAGAATGAAATAAAATAAATAAATAAATAAAATAAATAGAACGTTGTAAAACGTTCTTGTATCCTTTTAAGTAACGTTCTAATCACGACATGAAAACTAGAAAATTTTAATGCTCCTAGAATATTAAAGATAAACATTCAAAACAAGTTATATTTTGCCTAATAATAACGTTAGTAAAACACCGTAAAAACGTTTCTGTAACCTTTTAATAACGTTTTAATCACTACAAGAAAACCAGACATTTTAACGTTTGTAGAATATTGCAAATAAACGTTAAAATAATATTTTTAGTTCAAATTATATTTTGGGTAAAATTAAAGTTAGTAGAACTTTGTAAAAAACATTTTTGTATCCTTTAATAAACTTTTTTAATCACGTCATGAAAACTGGACATTTCAATGCTCCTAGAAATTTAAAAATAAACATTCAAAAAAAGTTATATTTTGGCTAAAAGTAAAATAAAACGTAAGAACGTTTCTGTAACGTTTTAAGAACGTTTTAATCACTACAAGAATACCGGACATTTTAACGTTCGTAGAATATTAAAAATAAACATTAAAAGTAAAGTTAGTAGGACGTAGTTAAAATACAAAAACATTTTTGTATCCTTTAATAAACGCTGTAATTGCGACATGAAAACTTCACATTTTAATGCTCCTACAATATTAAAAATACACATTTAAAAAAGTGATATTTTGTCTAGAAGTAAAGTTACGTTTTAAAAACGTTTCTATAACGTTTTAATAACGTTTTAATCAGTAGATGTTCAAATAAGCTTATATTTTGGGTAAAGTTAAAATTAGCAGAACACTGTAAAAAAACATTTTTTTGTATCCTTTAATAAATTTCCTAATCGCGACATGAAAACTGGACATTTTAATGCTCCTAGAAATTTTAAAGTAAACATTCAATGAAAGTTATATTTTGGCTAAAAGTTAGTAAAACGTAAAACGTTTCTGGAATCTTTTAATAACGTTTTAAGCACTACAAGAAAACCAGACATTTTAACGTTCGTAGAATATTAAAAATAAAATGTTATGGGAATGATACTTTTGTATGTTCTCTGAACAGTTAAAACATCAAACGTTTTGAAAAAAAAAAATTCTTGGTTATACGAACATTAAGTGAGCATGTAAATTGCAAATATTATAGGAATGTTATTTTTAAATGTTCTCTGGATGATTTTAAACAAGTAGTAAAAACTGTTAGAGGAACCTCCAACTAACATGTTTAAGAAATAAAATGTTTCATGAATGATGTATAAAAACATTTTGCGCTACTGTATGAGAACATTATTAAAACTGGAGCATTCTGTTAACATTTCTGAAAGAACATTTGTTCGTATCACCTTTAACCGTTTTAACATGGCGGGCAACTTATGTTTAGCGCTAATGAGCCATATGTATAGCGATGTTATCTATCTATGTTAGCAAACACTGCACTCCAAACGAATTCCCGCGTCTCGCCAGAAAATGGCGTCCGCGTCACTTCTGTCGCACGTCATGGCGCCACACTCAAATATCATTAACTTTAACCGTTTTACATTAGCATGTTGCTTAGCTAATGATGGCTTATTTAAATAAGCATGAAATTATATATTTAATACAACTATTGTGTAAAATAGATCATTTAGAATTTTATGTTGAATGAATGACGTATTTTTCTAATAATTTCTCTTAGTTCGTCCGTTTTGCATGAATTATTCCTCCTAGCTCACCTTGTCAAATGATACACAAAGCCTTAAATAACGCATCGCTAGGTTTTGGAACAGACCTTTGTGTGTATGTGTGAAAGAGAGTGAAAAGAGCCGGTGACGGACCGGACGACTCCTCAGAGGAAACCCTCGCAGCGTGTTGCCCGTTAAAAAGCGAACGCGTTCGGAGTGTCGGAGCGAAAGCAGGTGGGCCGATCGAATCAATAACCCTGATAATGAGATCCGTGGGGCGTCATTACTGTCACCCCCTCCGGCCGCACATGCGCCTTCTTCCGTGACGAGCGCTGTCTCTGTCTAGCGCAAAACGCACCTCATTAACCTTTACAGCTCTCAGAGCACTCTCCTTTTCCTCAAGATATGTATGTACTGTCTTTTTTATGAAGGTATCTGGGTTTTTCATTTTTTTAAAGGTTAAATAGAATATCTTTATACAGGTAAAACAAATTTAAACTCAAAAGTTAGAGCTCCATCATTTAGCAAGACTGTCAGCCAAATCAAAGTCTGTGACGTACTGTTTAGATGATGAGGGCTGAACCACACCACGCTGACAGGAGAAAGGAAGGCGCCTCTGGGTCACTTCCTCTGCGAGCTGTTAACTATAAACAACTCAATCACCTCTTTTTCTTCTTGGTTATTTTATTTTACTCAGGCATTTGACAACCTCACCCTAAATGTGTTGACAAGTGTTTCAGAAGCTTTTACAGTAACTTGGCCGCTGATTGACTAGCTTACTAACACTTACCCAGCTAGCAGGGAACATTCTCACAACATTCACTTACCGTTTTTTAAAAGTTGAAAGGTTTATAGTTCTTAGAACTTTATTAGTATTTGATATATGTTGTCATAACATTGAGAGAGAATGTTCTGAGACCAGCATTCTTAGAATGTCCTTATGATGTCATTTGTACTTCATGAGCATTCGAATAACACTGGCAGAAAACGTTCTAAGATAAATATTCTTAGAATGTTTTATGACGTTGTTTGTACCTGATGAACATTCTAAGAAATGTTTTTGTAAGCTCTAAATAATGTTACAACAAGAATTACAATTAGGCTACAACTAGAAAACTGGATATTTTAACATTCGTAGAATACTAAAAATAAACATTCAAATAACGTTACATTTTGGGCTAAAATAAAGTTAGTAGTATGTTGTAAAAAGTGTTTCTGTAACCTTCACATAACGTTCTAATCATGACAAAAAAAAAACTGACATTTTAACGCTCTTAGAATATTAAAAATAAATGATTTTGTATAATTTAAAATATCGTTCTAAACGCAACATGAAACTTGACATTTTAAATATGCTAGAAATTTGAAAAAAATAAACATTCAAATAACATATTTTGGGTAAAATTAAAGTTAGTAGAATGTTGTGAAACGTTTTTGTATTGTTAAATAATGTTCTAATCGCGACATGAAAACCGGACATTTTAACCTAGAATATTATATATATATATATATATATATATATATATATATATATATATTGGGTAGAAGTAAAGTATAAATGCTGTAAAACGCTTTTGTAACATTTAAATAACGTTTAATCGCAAAAAATTGACATTTTAATGTTTTTGGAATATTAAAAATAAACGTTCAAATAACGTTATATTTTGGGTAAAAGTAAAGGTAGTAGATCGTTGTGAGTCACCTTTAAATAACAGTTTAATCACAACAAGAACAGTAGACTTTTTAGTATAGAAACACTTTAAAATAACATTCCCACAACGTTTTTATAACCTAAATTTACTACTGGGAGAGTTGTGAGATTTTTTTTAATGGGTTAAATCAATGCTATCTCACGACCAATTCGTACGTATTTTACGCGGTGGCTAATTCGTACGTGTTTGTACGACCTCACTCCTACGATTTTGTACGATTTGTCTAGACCCCCATTGACGGGTAGGTTTAGGGGCGGGGTTGGGGTAGGTCCTTCGTTGGAATTCATACGAATTGGGGGAATCGTAAAATACTTACTATTTAGCAGAAATTTGCCACCTCATAAAATATGTACTAATTTGGTCGTGAGATAGCATTGATTTAACCAATGAAAATCTCACCATATATCCCAGTAGCAAATTTAGGTTATAAAAACGTTGAATGTGTTTTTAAATGTTTCTAAAACTCTGTCAAGTCTAGTTTCAGCTGAGATCGGGTTGGTTAAATACAAAAATAAAATATTTGATTGAGTTTATGTTCAGTTTGCTAACTGAAAATACAACCAACCAAGATGTTGACGTAAAACCCCAAACTTTGTTTTTGCAAATTCGCTCTTGAAGACACCTGCAGAGCATCTGAACATCTCTAACGGTTATTCTAACGCAGGCGTTTCATAACGCCCAGCCAAAGGGCTTGATTCATTCACATTTCCACCAGCGTCCCGCGGCGTCTTTGAGTTGTGTCGCGCCCTGCTGTGAAATAGAGTCCCGCCATCAGAGCTCGCCGAATTGAGCTGGACTAATGGTCACTCATTTCCCCGTTTGCACAAGGCCAGCAGGTATCGATCAATATCCCATAGACATCCATCAATCCCAATATTGCAATGGGAATGGTTTTATTATGAGCGAAACAGCCAGGCGATAAACACATTATGTCTCTCAACGACCTTGGAAATTGAGTTTGGAGGATTTATGCGTTTCCTTGAGCCGCGGCACAAAAAACAAGGCGCTCGTTTTGAGCCTGCCTCCATCCGATATGCATAAGATTATTAATATTGCATGAATGCATAATGGACGCAAGCATTTTATACCAGTATTAACAATAATTTCCTAGGTACAAGGTGTGTGAAAGTAAATTAGGTAAAAACTATTAGCTAGTCGCGTGCTGCCCATCTAAGGCGAGTATTTTATATCCATCAAAATACGTGCAAGTCAAATTTTGAGCCTCTAGATATCAAAACCATCAGAAGGTGATTTATTGCCCAAACTTTACACAGTCCAGTGAAATAATTAAATGACATTTCATAATTACCGCTAGGCTGTAAATAATGCATGAATGCATGGCTCACGAGTTGCATGTGGATTTTGCGTGAACTCCGCTATGGATATTATTGATTGTGCCTAATTTAATTACACGCTAAAATTGACTTTTGTACCTGAGAGTGACGTTGCAACGAGATCCCTTGGGTTTGAAGGACACGTCAGGATTTCCCGAATTAACAGATCAGAGCATTTTTATGATTGCAAAGCAGATCTGTATTTAGCACCAACCTGGACGTGAGGCATTAAAAATTAAAATTAGATCTGCACATTTCATCAGTAATTTAAAGAGAGAGAGAGGAGGGGGGTTGATTTTGATATTTTTGTCTGGGTTTTAAATTTCCTCTCTTTTCATATTTTATCCTGGCTTCCTAAATATCCCGGTCTCCCCCCTTTCCTCTGCTCCGTCTTGTTATCTATCATGCGATATGACTTTAATATGCTTTACAGCAGATTATGGCTCATTTATCATGTAGAGCAGGACCTTGCAGATTTCATAGGCCAGTAAGCGACGCTCATCTCAGGCTGCGGCGACTCCAATGTGACTATTTATCCCAACAGACGCACCATTGCGCAATCCGTCACCCTCTACATTTACCGACACAAGAAAATTCGGTTAACATTAAGACTAGTCATGTTGACATTTATGCCTCGAGTGTGAGCGTCAGTTAGGGTTACGGAGGGCAAAGCACTATATAGTGCATGTCATGTCTTTAAACATAAATATGGCTGTCGCCGCCGTTTTTATAAAAAGAAATGAATGGCAATTCATTTGTCTAATGTACTACTGACAAAACTATGGAAGCCGGTTTCAGCCACTGAATAAAGAATAAAAAAGGTAATTGCGATTTTTTGTCTCACCTGAGATATGGACTCACAGTTACGAGTTAAAAAGTCAGACTTAGCCTTGTGGTATAGATGGTACATATGGTAAAGATGTGCCTCGGGTGTCCCGAGATCGAACCCCTCTCCCTAGTTTCCTGTCTCATTTCCACTGTCCAATCAAAAAAACAAGTGGAAAATGCGCCCCCCCCAAAAAAAAAAAGAAAGACAGAACTTTAAAATATAAACTCACAGTTAAATCATAAATGTGAGATAAAACTTGTAACTGAGACTTTTTCTCAGAGTTGCATGATATAAACTTGCAATTGTAAGTTATGAAGGAACAACTGGATGTGTGGAAGGATGTGAACTCTCAACTGAGATTTTAATTCTGAGTTTTTTCACAATTCTGTTTATATCTTGTAATTCTGACTTTTTTTTTTACAGAATTTTATGTGATATAAATTCGCAATTACCAGAAAAAAACTCTATAAACTTGTAATTCTGACTTTTTTCGCAGTTCTGTTTAGATCTTGCCATTTTGACTTTTTGTCACAATTGCAAGACATAAAATTGCACGTGTGAGTTGTAAAGTCAGAATTGCGGGATGTAAACTTGCAATTACAAGAATTCTGTTTCGCAAGTCTGTTCATATCTTGCAATTTTTACTTTTTTCTTAGAATTGCAGCATATAAACTCTCATTTGTTAGTTATAAAGTCAGAATTGCGAGTTTAAATCTCGATATAAACTCGCAATTCTGACTTCTTTTGTCCTTTTGTCTGACGTCTTTTGTGACTTTTGTCCACATTTCTGTTTATATCTTGCAATTCAATTTTTTTCTCAGAAATGCGTGATATAAACTCACAATTACGAGAAAAAAAAAAACAGAATTGCGGTTTAAATCTCAATATAAACTTGCAATTCTGACTTTTTCGCAATTCAGATTTTTTTCCACAATTCTATTTATACAAGTGCTAATTATGAAGTCAGAATTGTGGGATATAAACTCACAATTCTGACTTTTTTTGGAAATCTGTTTATATCTTGCGATTCTGACTTTTTTCTTAGAATTGCAAAATATAAACATTTTGACTTTTTTTGCAATTCTGACTTTTTTTTGCAATTCTCTTTATGTTTTGTAATTCTGAAATTTCTCTGAATTACATTATATAAACTCACAATTCCGAGTTATAAAGTCAGAGTTGCGGGATGCAAGTTCGCAATTACGAGAAAAAGTCTCGGTATTAACTCAATTCGATCTTTTAATCGATTCTCATTTTTATGAAACAGCACTGATTCTTAAATACCAAGAATCGATTAGCCTAGCCTTGTTTTCAGTTAATGAATGGAACATATAGTGCACCTCCCATCTAATAAATCGTAATAAGCTTTGTGCTTTGTTACTTTTGATATGAAACAAAGTCTCAGATTTCAAATTCTGTCCATTTTATTCAAATTTTCAAACAATAAATGCCTTTTGGCCGCTATAATGTTCCACGGAAGAGAAGTTACAGCGTAAAACAAACATGAATGAACATCCGAAGGTAGGTTAAAAGAAAGAGTACAACTTACCGAAATCCGTATCCTGTTTTTAAACATAACTTGAATTATAACAAGATCTTTTGCCTTTCATTATACTAGAAATGGAAGGTCAAGCTTGTTTGCATACTGCACACTGCACGTTCCAAACGAACCCACTGTCTCTTCACGGACCTGTCAGGAACATACGCTCATACACTTACAGGCATACTCATTTACATATGCAAATAAGGCTCAGCATTGGCATTCAGTTAGCAGCTCACTAATGAGACCCCTCCAGTGCTCATTTATTAGACCTTTAGGCAGCTTTGTGAGTCACTTTGCATGTTGCAGAAAGCAAATAATTGTTGTCTTGTCGAGGAGAGGTGTGCTGTTAGGTCAGAGGTCAAGGAGACGTGTGACTACTCAACGACAGCAAATTAGCGGCAAATCGACGGGTGTTTAAACACTCTGTGCTGTGGAGCTGCATACGATCTCCTCATGAGTTGCGTCGGCGTATCCTCGGCCAAAACGAAATGAACGACCGGCCGCAGACACGGCCATCTCCTCATCCCAGCGGCGGATTCTTTATGAGGATCTATGGCTGTGCTTTGGAGGACGAAAACAATGGCAAATCCGGTTTCTATTGATCAGTAAGTCCTCTGCCTGCGGTTCTCCTGTTAGTGGCTTTCAGGACGGCAATTTGTCACGGGTTTAATGCGGAGGATGACTTGTTTCTGTCAGGACTTGAGACTGGGGGAGATTTCTGCTGGTGGAAATTCAACTGAAGCCTTAAAACTACGCAGACAGCTGTCGAAACTGAGAACGCTTTCTCCAGATGATCGCAAATAGATGGCGTGCTTTGAGTTTAATGGATTGGTTCAGATTCAAGTTCTTTAACAATTGCATTACAGATTCTTTTAGTACTTTTACACAGTTATCTCAGGAAATCTTTATGGATGCTTGCGACTTCTTTCCTCACAATTCTGATTGTTCTCATAAATAAAAACTTGCTACTGCCTTTTTTTATTTATTTATTTTGTTCCTTGGCTGAAACAAGCTAAAAAAGGATTGGGTAAACTCAATAATCATGGGAACAAAGTCTGAGTTGTGAGATGTAAACTTGACAAGGGACATAACTGCAGACAACAGCCATTTAATTGTTTGATCAAAATGATTGCTAAGGACAATTTTAGTCACTGGATATTTGTAGGGACATGTCATAGCATCTCTACTTAACTCTACACCCTTGAAAATAACATAATAAGTGATGTCTATTGATTTCTGCTTAAATATGAGGAGGTCAAACAACGGATTAATGAGTTAAACCAAATTTAGCAAAAATTTACGGATGTTATTATTCTATAAATCAGTCATTGAAGTGAGTTGCTGTTTTTACAATGTGGCAGTGTACTCACGGAGTAATTTTGGTCTGATTTTTAAATGTTCATCTAATCTCATTCTGTAAGTGACTTTTCTTTCTGTTTTAAGATGTTTTCTTTGGATTGTTTGAGTGTACAAAAGAGAATATAGGAAAATATAACTTCATTAATTTGTTTTTTGCTGCTAAATTTCAATTACATAAACAAAAATCTGGCTCTAAACCTTTTCTTTATTAAAGTTGATCTAGATGAGTACATGGAAACAAGCCTACACATCTCTCAAGCAGTCAGAACTGTATCTCTATATTTTTTCTTTGTGCCCTCTTAAGACATAAATGTATTACTTTTTTTCATGGTTCATTTTCTTCATTGATTTATTTGTGCTTACTTTCTTTCTTTTTTACTTTGAACTAATAATTTGTTTTCAACTGTTTCATTAAAAAAAAAAAAAAAAAAGATTTGCGATTTTAATCAAATGATTCGCGATCGATTTGTATGTCGAAGTCCCGATTTTAATCAAATTATTTGCGATTCACGGTTAGAAAATCCCATCTGTATCAAATGATTTGACAAATGATTCGATCGTTCCTGCGTCTAAATAAAATGATTCGCAATCCACGCACCGTCCCTATTTGAATCAGATGATTCGCGATTCACAGTCCAAAGTCCTGATTTGAATCAAATGATTTGGGTTTTACGAACCGAAGTTCCGAAGATCGAAGATCTGCGCGCTGAAGTACTGATCTGTATCAAATGATTCGAGTTTAGCAAATCAAAGTTCCGATTTGAATCAAATGATTCGCGATCTGCACGCCGAAGTACCGATCTGTATCAAATGATTCGCGATTCGCTTGCCGAAGTCCCGATCTGAATCAAATGATTCGCGATCTGCGTGTCGAAGTCCCGATTTATATCAAATGATTCGGGATCCACAGTCCAAAGTCCCGATTTAAATAAAATGATTTGCGATCCGCGTGTCGAAGTCCCAATTTGTATCAAATGGTTCGCGATCCGCGTGTCGAAGTCCCAACTGAAATCAAATGATTCGCGATTCACAGTCCAAAGTCCTGATTTGAATCAAATGATTCGGGTTTTACAAACCGAAGTTCCGAAGATCAAAGATCCGCGCGCTGAAGTACTGATCTGTATCAAATGATTCGAGTTTTGCAAATCGAAGTTCCGATTTGAATCAAATGATTCGCGATCTGCGCGCCGAAGTACCGATCTGTATCAAATGATTCGTGATTCGCTTGCCGAAGTTCCGATCTGAATCAAATGATCCGCGATCTGCGTGTCGAAGTCCCGATTTATATCAAATGATTCGGGATCCACAGTCCGAAGTCCCGATTTAAAAAAAAGATTTGCGAACTGCGTGTCGAAGTCCCAATTTGTATCAAATGGTTCGCGATCCGCGTGTCGAAGTCCCGATTTATATCAAATGATTCGGGATTCACAGTCCATAGTCCTGATTTGAATCAAATGATTCGGGTTTTACGAACCGAAGTTCCGAAGATCGAAGATCCACGCGCTGAAGTACTAATCTGTATCAAATGATTCGCAATTCACTCGCCGAAGTCCCGATTTGTATTAAATGATTCGCGATCCGTGTGTCGAAGTCCCGATTTAAATCAAATAATTTGCGATCCGTGATCCGAAACACAATCTGAATAAAATGATATTCGTGATCCGCCCTCGCGGATCTGATTTTTTATTTTTTATTTTTTGCAAGTGAATTGCTTGAACTGAATGATCGAAGTCACGAGTTTGAATCAATCGGAGCGCTTCCAGCGTAAATGACTCACTCAGTTGATTCGATTGGTCTGTTTCTCCGCTTTTCGCGTCTTCAGCCGTGTTTACTCGATACTGTCAGTACTTCTACTGGTTTAACTCACTAGTTTTATGAGATTAATTGAAATAAATAAAAAAACTGTCATGTAAAAATAAAAATTTCCATATTTCCGCTCCAAAGATAAGATCCAACACAAATCTACAAACATATTGAGGTGAACCTGGTTTACTGCTAACTAGTTGAAAACACTCCATTAAATATATCGAGCTGCAGGTCAAAATACATGTTAGATGGAAAAATTGTGTGGTTGAGTTTAAAGCTTAACTCACTATACTTTAAATAGTTTAAACCAATTCATCAGTATGTAATAAATATTTGAGAAATTATTGTTGTATGTGATTGTGTTATACAGTGATAGTCAATGTAAAAAGAGCAAATGAGAAGCAGATGAACACAAAACAGGACAATAACATAAAGTTAAAGAGGGTAAACTTTATCATTCAACTGAACTGTGCACTAAACACTTTGGCTACCTTATGATCTTTTAAAGAGATTTAGCAACTATAGGTGACATAGACTTTTGTGTTGCATCTAGCTTGTTCTGAGAAACATCTAAAAATCCCTCAGGAATCCCTAGATTGTATTAGACAACTCCAGGAACAGCCTGATCCAAGAAACCGACAAGAAGCAGGAAATCAGGCTTGAGTGTCTGAAAAACAAGCCTAATGGTGTGGCAAACCTTGTGGGAAGTGGGTGTAGACGTTGAGCATGCCCAGTTCGGCCCTATATATATCTTCCCATCTACCCCCAGGGCAGTTACTTACGCCCTCTCAGGCATTTGTTTGCTCCGTGAAAGTGACAGCTAATCTATGGGTTTAAATCAGATGGCTGGAGGTTGGGAAAACAGTTACAGAAGAGTCTCTCTCGGCCGTAGGCCACCTTATAATAATTGACTACGTTTTTATGACGAATCTCCAGGTTCCATTAAATCAAGATGTGCATTGCAGAGCCCATCGAGCCACTGGACGAGCAAGTGTTTATCGACATGTACGGGAACACTATGAAGATGAAGAGAGAATTAAAACATTTTCATTGGCATAATGCTAGTAATGGCAGGACTTGATGTTTTGAGCATGATGGGTAATTACTGGGATGGAAACAGTTTGGTGAAGGCTGTTGCTTAATCATATTTAAAGTTTAAACGTTAAAACAATACCAAACCTTAATTAAAGTCATTAAACTGCTAAAAAAACATTATCTGAGAGCATTAATTTACCTTAAACAATTTATTCACACAGATGACCAAAAAATACATCTGGAGGAGAAATATTATGATTTTTGCAGAGCTACATAAATATAATTATAAATAAGTTCATCATTATAAATGATTATTTACGACTTAATTATTCATAACCACCAATATTCGTAACGATATATCATGAGGAGAAATTTTCGCGCTCGTAGTTTTGATTAGAATACATCACATCCGGTCAGACGGTCGCGCCTAAGGTATTATATATTATTATATTATACTGTGTTTATTACATATTTTATATTAGCTTTATTAAATGGTCGTTTTGGGTTAGGGATTTTCAGCTCTCGCACGACGCATCTGATTCGATTCTTTTTAGTGATTCACAACTAAACCGCGTCGCGAACGAGTGATTCTTATGAGCCGACTCTTATAAACAGTTTCATTTTGCACCGCACAGATGTCTTTCTCCGATTGCCGAACGATTCATTCTTCTTAGGCGACTCTTATAAGCCGTTTTTCTTATAAAGCACAGCCTGTGTAGTTTGAGTCCCGAACGAATGACTCTAATGACTCGGTTCTTTTGTGAATCAATACATACAGCTTTCAGCTGTGTATTTATGACAGCGTGTGGTTAAAATTAATTTGCTTAAAAATGGCGGGTCACCCCTTAGGAAGATTAACCATTTTGTTATAGTAAAATATAACAACCATGTTTTTTTTTTTGGCATATTATCACATTTTATTATTTCACAAACACCATGGTTAAACTATGATTAGTAGTGTTGCCTTCTTGAAATGAAAGTAAACTCCTTATTTTAGGATATTATCTCATGTTTCTAGGTGGGTTTTGTGTATTTTCTGTAGGCCTCCTCACTGTGCCAGGTCATAATCGCACATCCAGACCATCCATCTGCAGATGTAGGAAAACTTCAGGACGCAGAAGCGCACACCTCAGCGGTCTCCTCAAGCTGAGGAGATCCATCACCAGACATATGCGCTTGTCATGGGGATGTATGAATGAACAAATAGGAAGGCCTGTTTATCAGGCTTCCTCCACGTTTCTAGAGCTCAGGCAATAAATCTGACCGTGTCAAAACGGCGCGCCCACATTCGCGGACGAGCGTTGCACGTTGGCGAGCATCTGCCCACAGAAACCTGTGGAGAACAATTCTCTGAAACACATTACATAACAGCATTTTCTCACTCACTGTGTAGGTAAACGGCCAAATACTGCCAGCAGTTCTGCAAAATTAGCAATGTTTAGGCTACATAGGAGGTAAGCCAGCTGCTAACGTAAATGTACCTTGACAGAGACATTAGTTTTCTGTCTGAAGTCTTAAAAACTAAAATTATAACTTGGTAAACTACAAGCTACATGATGTAAAGTAGTTTAAACTGTCAAGCTACCATTTAAAAACAGTACAAATGACCAGCAATAACTAGCTAACTGCAATAATGCTACTTCTATACTACTTTAAACTGAATAGTTACATACCTTTAATGTGGTTAGCTACTTTTTTTTTTTAGCTATTTCTTTACAGTTAGCTATCGGTTAATAGCTAGTACATACTTTCAATAAGCTAGTAAGTTAGTAGCCTATAGTGAAGCTAACTGCTTTTTAAAAGAGTAACTTTACTTTAAACTTTAAACTTCATACCTTCTTAGCTTGTTTTGCTAGTAGCTTGTAGTGCAACTAACCGCTTTTTAAAAGATGAGCTTAACTTTAAGCTAGCTATGTACTTTCAGTGCAGTTAGCTAGTTGTTGTTTGTAGCTATTTAAATGGAGTTAGCTAGGTTTTGTTTGTAGCCATTTTATTGCAGTTAGCTAGTAGCTTGTAGAATAACAAACCGCTTTTTAAAAGTATGTTAACTTTAAACAACTAAACTGAGTGGCTATGGATCTTCATTGCAGTTAGCTAGTTTTTGCTAGTAGCTTGTGCTTTTTAGGCGTAACTTAACTTTAAACTACTTTAAATTGAGTAGCTACGTCCTTTCAAATATTTAAAAGTTGCTCTTTTAAAACGCATTTAGCTACACTAATAGCAAAACACTAGTTAACTGCTAGCTAATTTTAAATTAAATTTAACAGCTATATATTCATTGCAGTTAGCTAGTTTTTCTAATAGCTTGTACTGTAGCTAAGTAGGTAGCTTAGCTACTTCTTAAACTGCTTTAAATTGAATAGCTACGCATCCTCAATGTATTTAGCTAGTTTTCTTAGCTATTCATTGCAGTTAGCTAGTTTTTGTTAGTAGCTAGCATGTACCTTCATTGCGGTGAACTAGTAGCCTATAGTGTAGCTAACCACTTTTTAAAACAGTAACTAAATATTATAGTCACTATTATAGTTAAAAAAATTAGTTACTATTTAAAACTTTAATTTAGTAGCTACACCTTTGTTGCAGTTAGCCAGTATTGCGGTTAGCTAGTTTTTTAAATAGTTTATAGTGTAGCTTAGCTACTTTTTAAACTACTTTAAACTGAGTAGCTATGTACTTTCAATGCGGTTAGCTAGTTTTTGTTAGTACCTAGTATGTACCTTCATTGTAGTAAGCTAGCGGCGTTTGTAGCCATCTGCTTTTTAAAAGAGTAACTTAACTTTAAACTACTTTGAGTAGCTACGTACCTTCGTTGCAGTAAGTTAGTTTTTGCTAGTAGCTTGTAGTTTAACTAACTGCTTTTTAATTAGCTACTATTTTAAAACCTCAATTTAGTAGCTATGCCTTTGCTGCAGTTAGCTAGTTTTCATAGCTATTTCATTGCAGTTAGCTAGTTTTTGTTAGTAGCTAGTAGGTACCTTCACTGCAGTAAACTAGTAGCCTATAGTGCATAGGCTAAGTTTAAAGTTAAACAACTAAATTGATTAGTTATGTATCTTCATCGCAGTTAGCTGGTTTTTACTAGTAGCTAATTGCTTGTTGTGACATAGTTAATTGCTTTTTAATAGTAGCTTAACTTTAAACGACTTTAAATTGAGTAGCTACGTCCTTTCGAATAGTTAAAGTTGCTCTTTTAAAAAGCAGTTACATACACTTATAGCAAAACACTAGCTGCTAGCTAATTTTAAACTGAATTACATTTAGTAGCTATATCTTTGTTGCAGTTAGCTAGTTTTTCTAATAGCTTGTAGTGTAGCTAACTGATTTTTACAAATACGTAGCTTAGCTACTTATTAAACTACTTTAAATTGAATAGCTACTTTGTGTAGCTATGTATCTTCATCGCAGTTAGCTAGTTATTGGTAGTAGCTTGCAACGTAATTAGTTGCTTTTTATTAGTAGCTTAACTTTAAACGACTTTAAATTTAGTAGCTACGTCCTTTCAAATAGTTAAAGTTGCTCTTTTAAGAAGCAGTTAGCTACACTACTAGCAAAACACTAGCTAACTGCTAGCTAATTTTAAAGTACTTTACATTTAGTAGCTATATCTTCATTGCAATTAACTAGTTTTTGGAATAGCTTGTAGTGTAGCTAAATAGGTAGCTTAGCTACTTCTTAAACTACTTTAAATCGAGTAGCTACGTACCTTCAGTTCGGTTAGCTAGACTTGTAGCTATTTTGATGTAGTTGGTTTTTGTTAGTAGCTGGTATGTGTAGCTAACTGCGCTTAAAAAGAGTAGCTTAACTTTAAACAACTTTAAGCAGCTACGTGCCCTCATTGCAGTTAGCTAGTTTTTGCTAGTAGCTGTAACATACTGTATTTTCTTTTTTTATTATGTGAAACAGTATGAATTAGCATTTCAAACACTACAAAATGCTTCTATTGGGCACTTTAGTGTAATATTGTCTTACCTTTTGGAAACACCGTAAAATAGAAAAAGAAAAAAAAAAAAAAAAAATCAACATATCAACATCTTTCGTGGTGAAGCGTGGAATAAGTTTAATATACATTACATGTTTACGATCAAGTTCTACATCAACCAGCAACTCTTTTTCATATGGAAGGAAAATCAAATTATATTCTATTATCTTATTGTCATTTTGAAGATGACCCCGTTATTTTAGCCCCACATAACTGAGGCGGAAATGAATAAAAAAAAACTAACGGCTAACTAATGGCTTAATCAATCCACTGAACTCTTTTAAAGAAGAAAATGTGAAGGCTGACGTTAAAGATACAATCTGTAAACTACATAACCTGGACCAAATCTTTAATAAATAGAGACATCTACCATTGTCGCAACAATTCCAGACTGTATCTCGGTTTATGACGCCTTGGAAGGTCTAGGTATCTTCAGATTCAATCCAATAGAAATTAAGTACTTTTATTATAATTATCATTATTAAACATTGTTATTGATAGCATGGTAGAATGGCACTTGATAACCACTCAAGTTTACATATTTCTTCCAGAACAATTAAACAGACAGTACGCACAAACAAAAACGAGTCTCTTAGTCTTTCAGACTGATGGGGTTTCGGTCCAATGGCGTGAGTCCAACTGTCGGCCATACTGGCTCACCGCGAACAACCCTGCGGTTCGTGGAGGAGCTCTGGAAGTAACCTCTAGGGGCGGGGTTATGTAAAACAAGCTGATGTGTGTGGCTCCGCCCCCAGCCGAGTCACGCCCCTGACCCCTCCCCTCATGTCCCCGTTGAGGAAGCTGTGGTTTAAAGGATCTGCTCAGTGCTGGAAGCGGAGATGTCCAAAAGTCTCCAGGCGGCGTAAGGGTTCAGCTCTTCCTGGTCTCGACACAACGCCCAGACGTACATCATCCTGAGAACCTTCTCCTGTGGAACGAACGAATGCAACGAATGAGTGAATTTCATGAAAACTTTTTGCTAGAAAATAAGAAAAATCTGTATTCTGTTTTAGTAAAATTAAAGTTTTTTGCATCAAGATTTTATTCAAGGTTTCCACCCATGAATAAAAAATAAAAAAGGTAATTGTGACTCACAATTCTGACTTTTTTCTTGCGATTGTGAGTTTGCATCTTGCAAATTAGCAAAAGTCAGAATGCGAGATACAAACTCATTTGTGAGGAAAAAAAAAAGTCAGAATTATGAGATACAAACTTGCATTTGCGTGAAAAAAAATTTAATTGTGAGATACAAACTCATTCGCGAGAAAAAGTCGTAATTGCGAGATACAAACTCATTCGCAAGAAAAAGTCAGAATTACGAGATACAAACTTGCATTTGTGCAAAAAAAACGAAATTGCGAGATACAAACTCATTCGCGAGAAAAAGTCGCAGTTGCGAGATACAAACTTGCATTTGCGCAAAAAAGCCGTAATTGCAAGACACAAACTCATTCGTGAGAAAAAGTCAGAATTGCGAGATACAAACTCGCATTTGCAAAAAAAAAAGTCAGAATTGCGAGATACAAACTTGCATTTGCAAGAAAACATCAAAATTGAGAGATACAAACCGCATTTGTGAGAAAAAAGTCAGAATTGCAAGAAAAAGGTCAAAATTGCGAGATATAAACTTATTATATAAAATAATTATATTAAATAATTGTTAAATAAATATTTTTCTATTTATTTATATTTAAGTCATTTTTATGTATTTTATCATTTAAATTTAAAGTCATAAATATTTGATATATAATTAAACATTTGATATGTGTAATTACAATGTAAAATATACACACATATATATATATATATATATATATATATATATATATATAAAATAAAAAAAATAGTTTTAAAAATAGGTTTTATTTGATAGTATTTTACTTATAATCTTTATAATCTAATATATAATTTTTTTGAGATTTATTTTAGAGATAAAAATGACGTGCTAATGAGAATTAGACTCTTTCAAGATACTTTATGCAGGAACTGAAAATGAGCTCTTAGCCGGTCAGATTTAATCAAACGCACGACAGCTACGTCAGCCGTGTGAAATAAAACAGCGTTTCTAATATCCACAGCCGTCTGAACTCAGCGACTCGAGGGCGGCGGGTGGCAATAATTAACTACAAACTCTTAACGCAGAAACATCCCTGGTGTGTCATTACATTTGGCCTTTTCTCAGATTTATACATGGCGGTTTCTGCAAACCGCCCAGTCACGGCGGCTCCAGAGGTGAATCGCGCCACTGATTCACAACCGCTAATGGCTAACGTCATCGCTAATGCGAGCGCTCACTCACCGGGTCTCCCTCCACCACTTCACCCTTGACGTTACGGATGACCATCACCAGCTGAGCCTGGAAGGTGATGATGAGAACGGGACCTTGCTCCATCATCTTCCCCATCGCCAACTACAGCGAAAAACAACCGAAACCAGTTACTTTATACATGTGGAGAAGAAAATGATGTCATAATGAAATTCAGACGCTCTGAGATCCCATTATTCTGCATTATATGTCCATCAGGATGCTCTGATGGAGTTACTGGGCCATTAGCATTAAGCAGATGGATGTTATGCATCTTTCCAATGGTTCTTACGTCAATGTTATCAATGTCCAAGATCTTGGAGTGGAACTGGAGACCCATGGCTTTGGCCTGCTGGATGGGGTGAGCCAGCTGACTGTACGTCTGTGAGCAAAACCAGTGAAAAACCAGCGTTAGACCATCACATTTACACCAGAATCTGAAACGGCAGAGGTGGTTTGTGGGACACTCACTGCCTCGTAGCACCAGTCCTTCAGGACGTCCAGCTCTCCCTGGATCATGGCCTGCAAACAGAGCGAATGTTCAGCAGTTGCTTGTTGGTGTTTTTTGGTGCTTGAGGGCGAAGCATGCTGGGAGTTTGGTGTCTCACCTCGAGGATGTTGGGAATGATGTCCCGCTCGCACTGCTTCAGGAACGAGTCCTTGTCGAAGTTGGGATCCACCTTCAGGATCTCGGTCAGAACTTCAGACATCTCGGTTTTGGAGAACAAGCCACCTGAGAAGAGCAAAAAACTTCATTCGTTTGTCTGTCCATCTATTTATTAATCTGTCTATCCAACTATCCATTTATCTACCTACTTACTGTGCATCTATCACTCTATTTATCCATTTATCCATCAACTATTTCTATTTATCATTTACAAATCTATCTATCCAACTGTCTATTTGTCTATCCATTCATCCATCTATCCAACTGTCTAACCATTCATCCATATCTATCCATTTATCCATATCTATCCAACTGTCTATCCATCCATATCTAACTATCTATCTATCTATCTGTTATTTGTCTATCCATTCATCAATCTCTGTCTATCCATTCATCTATATCTATCCAACTGTCTATCCATCCATATCTATCCAACTGTCCATCCAACTGTCTGTCTGTCTGTCTGTCTATCTATATCTGTCCAACTGTTCATCAATCCAACCATCTATCCAACTGTCTATCCATCCATATCTATCTATCTGTCTATCTATCTATCTATCTATTATTTGTCTATCCATTCATCAGTCTACCTATCCAACTGTCTATCATCCATCCATATCTATCCAACCGTCCATCCATCCAACGGTCTATCCATCCATATCTATCTATCTATCTATCTATCTATCTATCTATCTATCTATCTATCTATCCATTCAATCTACCTATCCAACTGTCTATCCATTCATCCATATCTATCCAACTGTCTATCCATCCATCTATCAATCAATCTATCATTTATACATCTATCCATCCAACTGTCTGTTATTTGTCTATCCATTCATCAATCTATCCAACTGTCTATCCATTCATCCATATCTATCCATTTATCCATATCTATCCAACTGTCTATCCATCCATATCTATCTATCTATCTATTATTTGTCTATCCATTCATCAATCTATCTGTCTATCCATTCATCTATATCTATCCAACTGTCTATCCATCCATATCTATCCAACTGTCCATCCAACTGTCTGTCTGTCTGTCTATTTATCTATATCTGTCCAACTGTTCATCAATCCAACGATCTATCCAACTGTCTATCCATCCATATCTATCTATCTATCTGTCTATCTATTATTTGTCTATCCATTCATCAGTCTACCTATCCAACTGTCTATCATCCATCCATATCGATCCAACCGTCTATCCATCTATATCTATCTATCTATCTATCTATCCATTCATCAATCTACCTATCCAACTGTCTATCCATTCATCCATATCTATCCAACTGTCTATCCATTCATCCATATCTATCCAACTGTCTATCCATCCATCTATCAATCAATCAATCTATCATTTATACATCTGTCCATCCAACTGTCTGTTATTTGTCTATCCATTCATCAATCTATCCAACTGTCTATCCATTCATCCATATATATCATCCATATTTATCCAACTATCCATCCATCCATCCATTCATCCATCCATCTTTCTATCTGTCTATCTGTGTGTCTATTTGCTATCCGTTTATCAATCTATCTAGCCAATGGTCCGTTTATCATCCATCCGTCTATCTGTTATTTGTCTATCCATTCATCACTATCTATTCAACTGTCTATCTATCTATCTGTCTGTCTGAAAGTGTGAGCAGAAATGCAGTGGTGTTTTTACCGATGATGTCTGTCATTTTGTCAGTGACGGCGCGTGACGCTCTGATGAAGGCGTTGTCACTCTCATCGTACTTCATCTTCATCTCAAAGAACCCTGGGAGGAGAAAAGCACATGAAATGACTCAGGATAAAAACACGCCACATATTGTGAGTTGTTCTCTCAGTACAACAATCGAGACGCTAAAAACAACCATGTCACATAATGCTTAGGGCAACACGAAAAGCATTCGCTCATGAAGAGAACACATTCTCTGAGCCAATGGGCTGTGGCTGCTCGTTACTGAGCCTCATTATCACTGGGCTTAACGAGCCTCTAATTGATGCTGTGAACTCTTCAACAACACATAACTACCAAATAACACCCAGAGCCGCTCCTGAACAGAGCAGCTGTGAACATACAGCAAATCCCTGCTGCACAGCGCCATCTATTGTTCACACATGAGCATTTCAGTCAAACTCACTGTTAAAAACAACATTGTTGTCCTTGAAGTCCTTCCACTGCTGATACCATTTAGAGTCCTTGTGCAGCACAACACCCATCGCCTCCCTTTAAAAGACAAAAAACACGTTAAAAACCGTGTTAAAACCTTGATGATTAAATGTTTCTAAGTAATTTAGATGCTCTAAATTTCATATTAATTGTTAATTTAAAGGAAATTAAATGCTAAGTATATATTTTAGTAGTTATCTTAATATATCAAGTATATAATATTTTCCATAATATTTTAGATGTTAAAATAATTGGTCACATAGTGACATATCATTCATAATGATATTATTAAATATTAATTACAACCATTAAATATTTTCTATAATATTTTATCTGGTATATTGAATATTTTGCAGCCCAACATACAAAGAAATAGTTAAAAGTTATTTTTCAATGTATCATGCAACAATATACATTTTTGATAACATAAACATATGGTCAGCTTATTAGCCCTTTTGAAGTAACATACTCATTGGCCTCGAAGACTTTGGCTTCAGCGCCTCCTGCCTTCGAAGAGAAATCGCTCCTCTTCCTCAATGTGGTGGGCGGCCGGTACGGGCCAATCTGTCCTAGGTCACCAATCTCTTTCTTGACACTCTCGACGCCCTGAAAACAACAAGAGTTGATTGAGCAACTATTGATCCATTCTGTGCTTTTACATGCCACTTTTACAACAAAAACGCAAGAAAAAGTTAGATAATTAATTGCTTATAACATAAACATCAGTTCTTTGCTTTGAAGGCTTAATATAATGATACAGACCTGTGATATTGCCCGAAAGGCTCCGGTCTTCCCAAGTTTTTCTCCACCTTTAGACACCGTCTCCGCCGACTGTTTGGCTGTTTTGGCCGCTTCCTCCATGCCTTCTTTGATTTTCTTTCCAATGTCCGAACGGCCGACCTCTTCCAAACCCTGAGAAGAAGTAAAAATGAAACTAATAGACATCACCATACTCACCCAGTTGATTGAGTACATTAAGAAATTAAAACCATTTTTGTAATACAAGTTTTCCACAATGTTATGTTTAAATATGCACGAGACATTAGCTTATTAAATATACATTCATTTTCAAACATTTCCAGAAAAGAAATCTGTAAAGCCAGGTGTAAAATTCTTGTTTGACTTTGTTTACATATTAGAGTCAAATGTTTTTACTGAAGGGATTCTGGATATCTCTTTTTATCACATCATAAATCAGAAAATACTGTCAACAGACAGGAAAATCTGTTTTCGCCATGTTTTTAGGAATAAATATTGTAAAAAAAAAAACAAGGGGAATCACATATGAACAAACCCTTCAGTGAAAATCTTCAGAATATAGATAGGAATAAAACTGTAAAATTTGGTGCATGTCAGTGCTACAGAAGTTGAGAAAAATCTCATTATGAAGAAATTGAGAATTGCTCAAGATACATATTGTAATTAAAATCTACACATGCAAATAGATAAAATGCAATAATAAAACCATGCAAATGATATATAAACAAACCCTTCTAACTGTAAAATTTGGTGTATGTAAGTGCTACTGAACTGGAGAAACACACTCGTTTTGAGGAAATCACCTTTCAAAATATATATTATAATTGAAATCTACAGACGAAAATAGATAAAGTGCAATAATAAAATCTTGCAAATAATATGTGAAAAACCCCACTGTAAAAAGCTTCAGAATATAGACAGGAATAAATCTGTAAAATTCGGTGATTGTAAATGCTACTGTAGTAGAGAAACAAACTCATTTTTAAGAAATCACCCTTCAGGATAAATACTGTAATTGAGTAAACACCTAATAAGATATATATTATAAATGAAATCTACAGACGCAAATAGATAAATAATATGCAATAATAAAACCATGCAAATGATATACGAACAAACCCTTTAGTAAAAACATTCAGAATATAGAGAGGACAAAACTGTAAAATTTGGTATATGTAAGTGCTACTGAAGAAGAGTAACAAACTCATTTTGGGGAAATCACCTTTCAGGATAAATACTGTAATTGAAATCTATAGACGAAAGTAGATAAAGAGAAATAATAAAAACATGCAAACAATATATGAAAAAACCCTTCAGTAAAAATCTTCAGAATTTAGACAGAAATAAAACTGTACAATTTGGTGTATGTAAGCGCTGCTGAAAAGAAGAAAAAAACAAACTCATTTTGAGGAAATCGCCCAATAGGATACATATTTTAAATTAAATCCACAAATGCAAATAGATAGTCCAATAATAAAACCATGCAAATGATATATGAACAAACCCTTCAGTAAAAACTTTCAGAATATAGAGAGGAATAAAACTGTAAAATTTGGTGTATGTAAATGCTACTGAAATGAAGGGGGAAAAAACTAATTATTTAGTTATTAATGAGATAAATGCAATCTACAGACACAAATAGATACAGTGCAACAAAACAAACATTTAAAAATAAAAGTGTATTTTCATTTTTTCTTTCACTATAGAGGACATGTTATGGAAAGCAAAACCTGTTATAAAAGAGGACATGCTATGGACATGTTATGGAAGCAAAACAGACTGATTCTCAAAACTGACCCAAGGTTATTATAGTTAACTAAAACTAAAATTAAAACTATTTTCATTACTTTAAATCAAAAAAATAATTTAAATAAAAATAAAGGTAAAAAACTTCTAAGCTTGATGTACTAAAATAACTAAAACTGAAATTAATAAAAACTGTAGAGAGATATTAAAAAAAAAAAAAACTTACAAAAACACAACAAAATTGCTATTATAATATTACTATAAAATATAAACAGTTTTAAAATATTAATAAAAGCTATATTACTAACATAATTATACTAAAAAAAACACTGAAAAAAACATGTTCTAGTCTGTACTGTACTAAGCAAAAGCTTATAATTATGTTTTGCACATAAAATCAGAACAAAATCTAGCAGATTATTTTGCAGCGTAATCCTTCACAGAACATCGAAATACTGCAGTGCAACACTTTGCAGAAACATAACGTTCAGCACTTATGCAAATCGCTGCACGTTTAATGAATACATAAATATAAATGTGCTCTGAAATGAGAAAAATTGCATGTCAAGATGTGCTGGAACACCCAAAAATCAGCATTAATTACACTCACCTCCTTCACAGTCTCTGATAACGTCCCGAGTGTCTTCTTCAACACTTCAGAAGTTTTAACTGTTTCGGACTCTATGTTTTTCTGAAAGAAACCCACAAAAACACACATTTTACAATGGAGTGATCATATATTTGTCTATTTTAGAATCACATTAGGCATTAAATTCGTACATATTTCCTCCTAGCTTGCTTGAGGGCTTCCGATTCCTCTAGTTTTTTGGCCTCCTCACGAAACTTCTTGATGTTCTCCTTCATCTCCTTGTTCTTGCTCAGTTCCTGCTTGAGATTGTCCAGAAACTCTCCTAGGAAGCCTTTCCGACCACCACCGGAGGACATAAACCTAGTCTGCAGATCAAATGCATGTGAAAAACAGTGTAAAAATCACACATTTCTCCAAAAAAAGAATGATGCGAAACACTCACCTGTGCCGTAGCAGCCGCCGGACCACATATCCTGTACACATGAGCTCTGTTGTATAATGACGCATACTGACGAGCAACTAAAAGCGCAGAACTTCTCCTGACACACAGCTGAGGAGAAAAACATGCATAAAAATACAGTACTTCCATAATTATTACTGAAAAGTAACATTTATTGACAGTCTGGTCACAGATAAACATGCTCAGGTACTAATGTTACTGTCAAACAAGATATTATACACACATTATTCATATTTAAGAAATCTTACACGCCTCTCCAAAGGATACCATGGTATTTCCATGGTACATGTCCAAAAAAACATGGTAAAAACATGGCACTTTATGGTGAAGCGGTCTAAACACAATAATCAATTTCTGTTTAGCAGTCCTTGCGATTTATACATGCGTAATGTAATTTAAGAGCTTATTTTGTTATGTTATTACAATATATAATACTCCTACAAGGCCAGAATCATGATTCACAAGCATGACTGATCAATCTATTCACATTTCTGTATTAAACACGCGCAGTTCTGGTGAACCAAGCGCGTTCCCGTGCTGCTCTAAATACGACCACTGTGTTTATCACACCGATATCAACCGCGCTGTTGATGAGCGCTTTATAAACAGTTTAAATGAAAAACTCACCTGGTAACACTGACACAAGGAGGCCGCCATCTTTGAAGCGCTGCGAGTGACCTGTTTGGCTGGTGACCTTGCGACGCAATTCCGGGGGAGGGGCGACGTCAGAGAGCAGCCAATGAACAGACGCTTGTTCTCTGACATCTCACAAAATGTTTTTTATTAGTAAATGTATTAAATAGAATATGTGTGTGTGTGTGTGTGTGTGTGTGTGTGTATATATATATATATATATATATATTTTTTTTTTTTTGTTAATTATTAAATAGATAGATAGACAGATAGATGTTGGATAAACAGATTGTTAAACAATAGATAGATAGACAGACAGACAGATTATAGATAGACAGATTATAGATAGATGACAGATAGATAGACAATTGGATAGACAGATTGATAAATGATAGACAGTTGGATAGATAGATTGAGATAGATGATAGACAGATTGAAAAACAATAGAGAGATAGATACATAGATAGATAGATAGATAGATAGATAGATAGATAGACAGACAGACAGCCAGCCAGTTGGATAGACAGATTGATAAACAATAGATAGATAGATAGATAGATAGATAGATAGATAGACAGACAGTTGGATAGACAGATTGATAAACAATAGATAGATAGACAGACAGCCAGTTGGATAGACAGATTGATAAACGATAGATAGACATATGCGACCCTGGACCACGAAACCAGTCATAAGTGTCAATTTTTCGAAATTGAGCTTTATACATCATCTGAAAGCTGAATAAATAAGCTTTCCATCAATGTATGGTTTGTTAGGATAGAACAATATTTGGCCGAGATGCAGCTATTTCAGTATGTGGAATCTGAGGGTGCAAAAAAATCAAAATATTGAGAAAATCGCCTTTAAAGTTTTCCAAATTAAGTTCTTTGCAATGCATATTACTAATCAAAAATTAAGTTTTGATATATTTACAGTAGGAAATTTACAAAATATCTTCATGGAACATGATCTTTACTTAATTTCCTAATGATTTTTGGCATAAAAGAAAAATCTATAATTTTGACCCATACAATGTATTTTTGGCTATTGCTACAAATATACCCATGCAGCATAAGACTGGTTTTGTGGTCCAGGGTCACATATAGATAGACAGTTGGATAGACAGATTGATAAACAATAGATAGACAGATAGATAGATAGATAGATAGATAGATAGATAGATAGATAGATAGATAGATAGATGGTTGGATAAACAGATTTTTTAAACAATAGATAGATTATAGATAGATGATAGACAGATGATAGATAGATAGATAGATAGATAGACAGTTGGATAGACAGATAAACAATAGATACATAGACAGATAGATAGAGATTACAGATAGATAAATCCACTAAACACACATTTTATGAAGACTTCTTTTTTTATTCAAACATTTCCCTTCAAGCACAGTAATACAGAATAATTTAGCATTGTTTTGTCATTAGAAAACTGTTCTACTTTTCCTAAAATATTATTGAATTATTTTAAATTCTAAAACAGGAAAATTGTAAACATCAATCCTTGCTGTCATATGGCAATGATTTTATGACTTCATTCAACCTTTTACCTCACATTAGCACTAAAGACCAGGGGTTCTCAACGCTGTTCCTGCAGAGTTTAGTTCCAACTCTTATCAAACACACCTGTCTGTAATTATCAAGTGCTCCTTCAGATCCTAATTAGTTGGTTCAGGTGTGTTTGATCAGGGTTGGAGCTGAACTCTGCAGGAAGGTCGATCTCCGGGAACAGGGTTGAGCACCCCTGCTACAGACATTTTGCTTTTAACTAACGTTTTGCGTTTCTGTATCAACTTTTAAAGCAAAACTTATATTGTATAAATTATAATGAACATATGAATTACGTTAAAGATGGAAATTAAGCTTATTAATTTAAAAAAATTATTAAGAGAGAACCATAAACCAGCATAAACATACCGACAGCAGTAACGTTAAATTAATACAATGATATGAAACACTATTTCTTATATTTTTAAGTTGGCAGTTGTTGTAGATGATCATCAGGCCTTTTCCCAAACCCCACCCCCAAAAACACATAAGCCAACCAGATGTCAGCAAACCTGAGCATTCCAAAAGACTGCCAGTCAGAGAGTGTTCTGATTGGCTAAAACAGTTCAGTTCATAAAAACACTTTAGGTTTGAAAATCAAACTCATCAGCCGAGTTTTTAGCGTGGTCAATATTCATCGTCGAGTGATTTCCGATCATAACGTTTTGAGCGTTCTCGATGTGGATGCATGACGGTTGCTGCTGCTGCTGCTGCCATGCGCCGTGTTGCGGATGCATCGCTCCATGGAGTGGAGGTGAATGCATTGGTGCAGTTTGCGGATAAAACATGTTACTTTGCTGCATTTCGCTTTCTAGTCTCAGTCGTGCTAATTTTTCCGCCTCTCGTCGTAGCTCCGCATTTATGGCGTTCTCCTCTCGTTGTCTCTTCTGTTCCTCGACTAGTTTCTTGCAACGCTGTTTGTTCATCCAAATCTTCTTTTGAGCTGCCACTTTTTCTGGTGCGATGGCCTTTAAGGCGTTGCGTTCGAACGTTCTGTTGCTTTCGTCGAGAGGGACTTTTGTCTGGAGCACTAACGGAAAACTTTTGCGCAACAAGCGGTTCTCGCGAGGTAGCAGCGGAATTACGGAGTTCATTTTGTGGTGGTTTTCCAGCGAATTCACGATCGCCGAATCAGCGCTAGCCGCGCTGAGATTGGAGTTGAAGTTCTGGGTGAGAAGCAGAAGCGTGAACGCCGAATTCTCGATGGCGTCTTCCAAACATCGCAACGTCGACCTTCCCGCTTCCGCGAAGTCGTCGGAAAAAGTAGCGCCGACTCCGCGGATGATTCGCTCAAGTTTGTCTCTGAGTCTATGCGCCTCGTCTGCATCTTCAGCTTCGTGTAGGATCACAAAGTCGTAGAATGTTTCGTCTACGTCGCTTTCGCTCGGTTCTGGAGAACGAAAACTGTTCGGTTGAGTTGTCGGTTTGTGATTGTTAGCAGTTAGCGGTTGAGCTTTAAGTTTCTCTCCATTGTTTGGGGTGGACGAAAAATCGAGATTCGTGTTTTTGGATGTCATATGTTGGGAGCTTCCGTTGCGGGCGTCATTGGCTTCCGCAGTCGGTAGTTGTTTCGTTGTGCAAATATTCGTTGATTTATTAAGACAATGTCGTACCTGGTCTTGATGCGCTGTAGCTTCGCTATCTGTTGGTGTTCGTAGACTCATTGGCTTTGATTCTTCCATTTTGGATTCTGCTGCATTTGGCAAGCTAATTTCGAGACTATAACGTGAACTTGATGATGGCAAAGTATCGTTGTGCTCTAGCGATGTCAGATTGTAAGTTTCTGTAGGAAGTTCAGTGTTGGTTTTATTGATAACATCAGGTCCACAGACTCGCTTTACTTCCTCCTCGACGTCTAAAGATAGCAAACCAGCCATTTTGCTCGACGCAAGCGCCTCACGGTACGCTTGATCTCGTAGCGACTTGTCACACAATCTCTCTTGCACCAACACAGCGAAAATTCTTGCAATATCCAATAGCGTATTGGCATCTGTTGACTTAAAACCGCCAATGTGGCTACCGTTTACACGTTCTCCGTGCATTTTGACCATTTCGGCCAAGAATTTTCCAATGCTGCTGTCGCTTTTAGCCGTTAGCTTAGCGTGCGCCTCTGCAATCCTCTTCAGGAGAATCAAGCACATTGCGTTCACCAGTTCCTCGGCCCGCGTGTCGACCATTTTGAACGTCAAGCTGAGCCATCGTTCCTGGCCAGCCCGGGAAATGATCTCAAACGCCTTAGCGAGATTCGCGTATCCTCTATCCATTGGCTCTACTCCACCGTCAGCCATTGTTTATGGAAATGCAGGCGATTGTACTTGAATATGGGCTCTCATATGACATTTTCAAGCCATTCCAATCTTCAACCTGAAGTCACTTAGATGAGCGTGAGCTCCTAAATGCTGAAAGAAACATAAAGAAAAATGATTTCAATTTTAATAGTAATATTTCCCCAACTAACAAAAATACGTTCTAACAACGTTTTGCTAACGTTTTCCATTAAGTTATGACAACTTTTAAGTTTATTATTATCTTTAACATTATTAAACCATTAAGTTACACGAATGTTAAGGGAACATTTCATTTTATTGTTTTGCAAAAATTATGAAAACGTTACTTTTCAATGTTCTTTGAATGTTCTGAAACAAGTAACATTTTTAAAAAACCATGGTTAATTTGTGAATGAATGGTTTAACTATAGTGTAACCATGTTGTTGTTGTTTTATTTGTAGTTAAACCATGGTTAAGTTTCATAAGTGTACAGACAGAATTTTAATTTATTTGGCCATATACCATGGTAAAACCATGTTTTGTGCATCTAACATGGTAATAGCATATTTTTTAGGCATATACCATTGGTAATATCATGTTTTTTGGGCATGTACCTTGGTAATACCATGCTTTTTGGGCATATACCATGGTAAAGCCATGTTTTTGTGCATCTAACATAGTAATAGCACATTTGTTAGGCATGTACCAATGGTAATTCTACGTTTTTGGGGCACATACCCTGGTAATACTATGGTTTTTGGGTATGCATCCTGGTAAAACCATGTTTTTTGGGCATATACCATTGTAAAGCCACGGTTTTGTTCATCTAACATGGTAATCACTTCTCATGCCAATTTGGATTACTGAAAGGTAGCATGGTAATACCATGGTTTTTAGGCATGTACCATTGGTAATATCATGTTTTTTGGCCTTGGACCTTGGTAATACCAAGTTTTTTTTGGGCATAAACCATGGTAAAACCATGTTTTTGTGCATCTAATATAGTAATAGCACATTTGTTAGGCATGTACCAATGGTAATACTATGTTTTTGGGGCACATACCCTGGTAATACTATGGTTTTTGGGTATGCATCCTGGTAAAAACATATTTTTTTTGGCATATACCATCGTAAAGCCATGTTTTTGTTCATCTAACATGGTAATCACTTTTCCTGCCATTTTGGAATTGAATCCTGAAAGGTAGCATGGTAATACCATGGTTTTTAGGCATGTATCATTGGTAATACCATGCTTTTTTGGGCATATACCATGTTAAAACCATGTTTTTGTGCATCTAATATAGTAATAGCACATTTGTTAGGCATGTACCAATGGTAATACTATGTTTTTGGGGCACATACCCTGGTAATACTATGGTTTTTGGGTATGCATCCTGGTAAAACCATGTTTTTTGGGCATATACCATTGTAAAGCCACGGTTTTGTTCATCTAACATGGTAATCACTTCTCATGCCAATTTGGATTACTGAAAGGTAGCATGGTAATACCATGGTTTTTAGGCATGTACCACTGGTAATATCATGTTTTTTGGCCTTGGACCTTGGTAATACAACATTTTTTGAGCATATACCATGGTAAAACCATGTTTTTGTGCATCTAATATAGTAATACCACATTTGTTAGGCATGTACCAATGGTAATTCTATGTTTTTGGGGCACATACCCTGGTAATACTATGGTTTTTGGGTATGCATCCTGGTAAAACCATGTTTTTTGGGCATATACCATTGTAAAGCCATGTTTTTGTTCATCTAACACGGTAATCACTTTTCATGCCAATTTGGAATTGAATCCTGAAAGGTAGCATGGTACCACCATGGTTTTTAGGCATGTACTATTGGTAATACCATGTTTTTTTGGGCATATACCATGGTAAAGCCATGTTTTTGTGCATCTAACATGGTAATCAGCTCTCACGCCAATTTGGAATTGAATCCTGAAAGGTAACATGGTAATACCGTGGTTTTTAGGCATGCACCATGGTAAAACCATGTATTTTGGGTATATACCCTGATAAAACCATGATTTTTGGGCATATACCATAATAATACCATGTTTTTGGCATGTACCTTGGTAATACCATCTTTTTAGGATATGAGCAATGGTAAATCTGTGTTTTTGGGCATGAACTATGGTAAGACGTAGATTTTTAGCGATGTAGATGTATGGTAATACCATGTTTTTTTGGGCACAAGCCACAGGAAAACCATGTTTTTTGGGCATAAACCATGAAAAAACTGTGTTTTGGGGAATTTACATCATTATTCTTTGGAGTACCTTTGTAATATTGTTGTATATAAATATAATCCATAACTATGGTTAATTTGTGATTGCATGGTTTAACTATAGTAATCATGTTTTAATTTTTTGTTTAATTTGTAGTAAAACCATGATTAATTTTCATAGGTATACTAATAGAACTTTTGTTTATGACTTTGAGAGAACTTTACCAGAACGTTAGCTTAAGTTCTGAGAACTTTCCCTGTCAGGCTAGTTACATTGACTAGATCACAAAACAAATCTATAAATAGCGTATGAATGATAAAATAGTATATTAAGACTCGAAAATAATCCCAATTAAGTGTGTAATAACACAACGACAGCTTTGAGCGAAGTCCGAAATGACCGTCGGACGTGGCGTTCACCAAATATTTAATGAATAAATACTACGACATTCCTTTGTATTTTGTAAATATTATACAGAAACACTCAAAACCTCTTGTCTTACCTTTGTAATAGTTCTGCATTCATCCAGAAGCAGGAACTGGAAAACAGAAACAGGCTTTCACAGAATAAACGGCGAACTTGTAGAAATGGACTGATCAGCAGACATAAAGACGCTTATTTTTCCGGTAGCTTTACCTTAAGTGACACATGAACGTTTCAAGACTGAACGTTTGTCTTTTCGTTTTCTACTGTAATGCGGAAGAAGGTAAAACACTGTGGACGTTGGAAAACTTAATAGTTGAAGATGACCAGAAGATGGCAGTAAAATTGACTGGGAAAAGTTGTCTTATATAAAACCATTTGTTGATCTACTGAATATTCTAATACGTTATTTAGCATCAGTTAATAAATAAATAAATAAATAAATAAAATAAAAATATATTTTTAATTTAAATTTAACAACGCAGTACGCTTTTACTACATATATATCCAGTATGCTACTGCAATTACTTTATGTTTTGCTATGTAAAACTATTGATAACATATTAACAATAAACATCCGCGACTTCTCCAAGTGTAACTGTAATATCCATATTTGAAACAAATGTTTTTTTATTCTTAAAAACATTTAACATTAAGAGCAACGTTAATATCATTAATTTAATAAATTCACTATGTACGTATTAAGTCAGTTAACGCTGAATATTTATTTCATTTGTAAATGTAATAAACAAGGCGTTGGTCGTTTCTTATTTAAAATAAGCGATTCTTCGAACCTGTGCTTTTATTATATATATTTACCGCCAAATTTCGCGAGATTACAGAGGTGCCAAGGAGCCAAGCATGTGCGATAACGAGAGCAGGGTTTCGCGCGCTGAGCATAAGCTCCGGCAACCCGCGTAAGTGACGCGCGGCCCGACCAATCAGCGTGCGGCTCAGAATTCCTCTCCGCCAATCAGCGGCGCGCCGTGCCCGCGGCAGGAGGGGAAACACGTTGTTGAACACTTTTATTGATTCGAGCCCCAGTTTCAGTGCGTTTCGCGGCAGGATTGAACTGTAACAAAAGTGCAACATTTTCAGACTTTTAGCGCTTTTATTGAATTAAAATCACGTCTTCTGTTCTCAAGAGGAAGATTACAGGTAAAGAGCCGTTTTTAAAATCAGTTTCGGTTTTTATTTAAAGGTATTGTCTGTGAAACCATGCGCACGCGCCTTATTTTACTCTCTAAATGTTAATAAATTTGCATATTTATTTTGTGCATGTTAATATTTATGTAATATTTTGAGCTTTTCAACTGTTTCAGTCTTTGACTTTCCGTCTTTGTCTTTGAATTTATTTTGTATCAGCCGCATATCCTAAATGAATTCTAATTGTGAGGTTAATGCGATTTTGTTGTTAAAATTTGCATTGTTAATGTCTTGCATGCTGAAATAAATAAGCGTATCTGTGCACAACAGATCAAAACAAGCCCATAACAGACAGGAAAGTGTTTGTGAAGGGGTAACTTGAGTATTGCAGACATTCAGAATGGGTTAGGATTACATAAACTCATTTTATCTGATTAAGATGATTGATGCTTAGTAATATGACACATTTTCATTTCGTCTTAGTTGATATTTGACATTTGAGTGTTTTTGTTTTTGATACAAGACCACCCACATCATGACCAGCTCACAGCCCCTTAATTACATGAACGCGCCTCGCGTTCATTCCCGTTTAAACGGATTGATTTCTGCAAATAAACCTCAAATAGACTCGTATATGAAGTCCACGTCTCATTCCAGCTTCCTGTTGTTGGTTTAAACTCGACAACATAAAGACTGATGTTATTTCACCCACTGCACTACCATTGCGCACCGTTAGGGGGCGTTTCCATCTATTTCCGCCAATAACAGGCGTGGTTTGGAGAGCTGAGATGTCAACACCATTATTTTTACGCCATTATACATTACTTCACCCATAGAAATGGAGAATAAGATCTCACGACACTTTGACATGTAATCTAGACGGTAGCATGGTAATACCATGGTTTTTAGGCATGTATCGTTGGTAATATCATTTATTTTGGGCACGTACCTTGGCAATACCATGTTTTTAGGGCATGAGCCATGGTAATACCATGTTTTTTAGCATGTACCTTGGTAATACCATATTTTTAGGACATGATCCATGGTAAAAGTGTGTATAGGCATGTACCATTGGTAATATCGTGTATTTTGGGCATGTACCTTGAAGATATCTTGTATTTTGGGGCACATATCCTTGTAAAACCATATTTTTTGGGCCTATACTTTGGTAAAGCCATGTTTTTGTGCATCCACCATGGTAATACCACATTTGTTTGGTCATGAGCCATGGTAAAACCATGTTTTTTGGGATTAAACAATGGTAAAACTGTTTTTTGGTCTAATACCATGGTCTTTTGGACGTACAATGGTAAAACAAACCTTTTTTAGGCATATACCTTAGTAAAACCATGGTTTTTTTTTTTGGCTTATACCATGGTAAACCATGTTTTTTTTGGGATTGTACCATGGTAAAAACCTGTCTTTAGGTAAAACCACATTTTATTTCGGCATATACCTTAGTAAAACCTTTTTTTTTTTTTTTTTTTTTTTTTTGGGCTTATACCATGGTAAAACTGTCTTTTGGGGCATGTACAATGGTAAAACTGCGTTTTTTTTAAGGCATATATCTTGGTAAAAAATCATGTTTTTTATGTGTTTATACCATGGTAAAACTATGTTTTTGCATCTATACCATGGTGAAACTGTCTTTTGGGCATGTACAATGGTAAAACCACGTTTTTTTTTTTTTTTTTTAAGGCATATGGTACCTTGGTAAAGCTGTTTTTTTTTTTTTTTTTTTGGCTTATACCATGGTAAAACTGTCTTTAGGGCATGTACAATGGTAAAACCACGTTTCATTTTTTTTTTTTTTTTTTTTTTTTTTAAAGGCATATACCTTGGTAAAACCATGTTTTTTGAGATGTTACCATGGTAAAACTATCTTTAGGGCATGTGCAATAATAAAATGTTTTTCCAGGCATATGTCTTAGTAAAATCATGTTTTTTTGTGTGTTTATATCATGGTAAAACTATGTTTTTAGGTCTATACCATGCTGAAACTGTCTTTTGGGCACATTTTTATTTGAAAAGGCATATACCTTGGTAAAACCATGTTTTTGAGATGTTACCATGGTAAAACTATCTTTAGGGCATGTACAATGATAAAATGTTTTTCCAGGGATATGTCTTAGTATAAATCATGTGTTTTTGTGTTTATACCATGGTAAAACTGTGTTTTTGGGTCTATACCATGGTGAAACTGTCTCTTGGGCACGTATAATGGTAAAACCCTGTTTTATTTAGGCATATACCTTGGTAAAACCATGTTTCTCATTAGTGTTCTTTGGCGTATCTTTGTAATATCATAGTATATAAATAGTGTAATCATTTAATACCACGATATATGCACTGTCCATGTTTGCATGTTCATGGAAACTATAAGCTAGTGGAAAATCTTGGTCAAATGGTGTGAAAATGCTTGTAAATCGAAGTATCTTGGATTTTACCATTCGGTATCATCACGTATCATGTTAATGCCTTTTTGTGAAGGTAATATAACTCTACATAAAGTCGTAAAACAGATCGCTTTAAAGCAGCTTCTTAAAGTATCAACCCTAAAAGCGCCGGAGGAGCAAATGAGGAAAAAGCTCTCCGTGACGTTTTGCGTCATTATGAAACGAACACCTTTTTCCTGCTCGTTTGAAGCTCTTGGCTCAAAGCCATAGTCTGAACTATAAAAAGCAAGGCGGGAAGCAATCTCACTCGCTGACGTCGCTCGTTCCAGGTTTGCCGCCATGTGGATCCAGGTGCGCACTATGGATGGCAAGGAGACCCATCGGGTCGACTCCCTGTCCAAGCTCACCAAGGTGGACGAGCTGCGTGTGAAGATCGCCGAGCTCTTCAACGTCGAACCCGAGAGGCAGCGACTCTTCTACAGGGGCAAACAGGTGAAGTGAGGCGTTCAAAAACTGTTTTACTTCTGTAAAGTGGAGACAGATTGGTTTTATCTGTCATAAGTTGATTGGGTGGGTTGTTATGATGTTGTTTTAACATGTAATGTTGTCTTTGGCCTTGATAGATGGAAGACGGTCACACGCTCTTCGACTATAATGTTGGCTTGAACGACATTGTGCAACTTCTGGTGCGTCAGGCGCTCCCAGCAGCGGCGCTGCCGAAGGACAAAGAAGCCGAGCTCTCTGACTCCGACTCCGGCTGCGGATCGGCCCAGAGCGAGTCCGATAAGGGCTCCACGCATGGCGAGAGCGACGGACAGGGCGCCGGGACCTCGGGCCAGACCGACACGCCGGACCTCATCGACCCGGGCTTTGGCTTTTACAAGGTGAGGAAATGGAGACTTATTAGAAGCTCATGAAATGGTTGTTGCATTAAATATCACGTCTAATACGTTTTACAAAAGAGAAAAGCAGCTTTTGTTTAAATATTTAAATTTATTTAAATATTTTTAATATATTTTGAATTAAGTTTTATTTACAGTTATACAGTGCATTTAGCAGATGCTCTAATCCAAAGTGATTTACAAAAGAGAAATGAAAGTTTTCCAGTGTTTAAATATTAAAAATACTTGCATTAATTGTAATATTGAAGTTTTTAGTTAAGTTTTGTTGTATTTAGTTACACGGTGGATTCAGCAGACGCTTTTATTCAAAGTGATTTACAAAAGAGAAAAGCAATTTTCGTTTAAATATTAAAATTAATTTAAATATTTTAAAGAAGTCCACTTCCAGAACAACACTTCACATAATTTACTCAGTTGTCATCCAAGATGTTCATGACTTTCTGTCTTCAGTCGTAAAGAAATTATGGTTTTTGAGGAAAACATTTCAGGATTTTTCTCCATATAATGGACTTGATTGGTGCCCCTGATTTTGAACTTCCAAATTGTACTTTAAAAGCAGCTTCAAAGGGTCTAAACGATCCCAGCCGAGGAAGAAGGGTCTTATTTATCGAAACGATCGTTCATTTTTGTTTTTTTCAAAAAAATAAAACTTTGTATACTTAAGCACAAAAGCTTGTGTAGCACAGGCTCTGGGATGCGCGTCCACGATGCTACGAATTAGCAATGGATCGTTTTTGAATGATTAGTTCATTTTGAACGAATCTTTAATGTGACTCAGGAAGAACGAGTCGTCTCGGGGGAGTGATTCGTTCAGTTGCGCGTACGCAACATCCTATTAGGTTCTGTATTGGAATTAGTTCACCTGTTTTGAGTCTTCGGGTTTTTGAGTCGTTCGTTCATCTTATGGGGCTGTCACGTGATGAACAAACGACTCACGACCAAAAACTTGTCAGATAAGTGATTAGGTGAGCTAGACTAGACTAAAGATCTTTTCTGTTTCTTATAGCATTACAGTTTTGTCTTGTTTGTAGTGTGATCAATGTTTGTGTAAGCAGTAGATGTGTTAGGGAAGTGACACGTAACATTTTAATTATATTTTGCTAAAATGAACGAAATGACTCGGAAAAAAGATTCGTTAATTTTGCTGAACGAGACTCAAAGGTCCGAGTCGGTAAAATGATCCGAACTTCCTATCACTACTACGAATCACGTCTAAGTTCATCGTCTGTGTACTCTGGCTAAAAAATGTAGAGTATGTCGAAAAACTCCATCTTATTTTCTCCTACAATTTCAGAATCGTCCGACGTTGCAGCTTTTTGTTTGTAAACAGCGTTTGAGTGGCTTGCACTTTTTGCATGTTCACTTTGTAAACACTGGGTCTGTGGTTCGGCATGACCTTTCGACATGATTCAATAGTACGTAGCGTCGTGAACGTGCATCCCAGAGCCTGTGCTACACGAGCTTTTGTGCTTAAGTATAAAAAAAAAAAATATTTTTTGAATTGAAGCTGCATTTAAACTATTTTAAATGCAGCGAGTAAATTATTTGTGAATTGTTGTTCTGGAAGTGGAGTTCTCCTTTAAGAGAAAAGCAGTTTTTCAGTATTTAAATATCAAATATTTAAATTCATTTTAAGTTTTTAATTGTTATATTTACAATTATATAGTATGTTTAGCAGACGCTTTTATTTAAACAAAAGAGTTTGTTTAAATATTAAAATTAATTAAATTAATATATTGAAGTTTTTAGTTGTTTTATTTACTGTTATACAGTACATTTAGCAGACTATTTTGTACAAAGTGATTTACAAAAGTGGGGGAAAAAAAGCAATTTTTCAGTATTTAAATATATTAAAGATATTTCAACACTTGAAAAGTGTTTTTATGATAGGCCTTAACTTCGAAATCGTCATTTGTGTAAATCGGTTGTAAAGTGTTTGTAAAACCATTTTTATGCAAAAACTAACATTAAAGGTTTGTAAAGTAACTTAAAAAAAAAAAAAAAAAAAAGTTGCTTTGTTCGCTTAACAAAAACAAAACTTAACAAAAGCGAATGCGACAACTTAAAACGTAAAATTTCATTGTTACTTTTTTTTTTTTTTTTTTTTTTTTTTTTTCCTTGAAAATTTCCACATTTGATTTGCATCATATCGATTCCACCACAAACATCTTGCTGGCTTTATTTCCTTTTGTGTACTAAATGTAATCTTTAATTTTTCGTTAGATAAATGAGTTCGTGGACGCTCGAGACTTGAACATGGGCGCCTGGTTTGAGGCGCAGATTGTCAACGTGACCAAAACGGCAAAATCTTCAGATGAAGACGGAGGCACTGATGGGGAAGAGGAGATCCTTTACCACGTCAAATACGAAGAGTGAGTCTAAATATTGTCACTATACATGAATCAGATTGTGAATCTTTTGCTCCAATGAAAAAGAATCATTTTACATTTAAGTTGCGAGTGTGAGTTTGCCATCTGAATTGAATTAAACTAATTAAATGTTCAATTTACAACACAATGTCAAACGCCTTTAAACGTCAATTCCTTGTTTGCTGAACACAAAAACGAACTCGCAATGTGACTAGTGTAGTCAGATTCACGAACGAATGACTCCTGAGAGTTGATTCCTTTTAATGAATTGTTCAAACAAGAACATGTAGTTTACAACATCAGAATTGAGAGAATCTCTTTCTGCGCGCAAAATGGACTTTACAACTGAAATATAAAAGTTATTTTGAATCAAACTGAAAAAAGAGAGCTTGTGAATCGAATCAAATGGAGAAATCTTAAATAATGCTCTGTGTTAATCATTGTGACTTTATTTTATGTGTGTGTGTGTGTGTGCAACAGTGAATACAATTTGACATCCAAATTTAAATGATTCAGTGAGTCATGAACGATTCAAAAGATTCTGGAGTCGTTATCATTCTGAATCATTTGAAGTTAATAACAGATTCACGTTCTGAATCGTGAGTCATTTTCAGATGTTTTTATGGCTCAGTTGTAAGGTTGAATTGACTTTGAGCAGAAACTTTAGGAGTAAAACTACAAGTTCAATAACAATCAACGTTTGTCTTTTGATCTACAAAATAGTTTTTTGTTTTCCCTCTAAATTCAAACAGACAAAACACCTGGATTCACTGCGAGCACCTCGTGCACCCGTTAACATCTCCAAGTGTCAGTCTTTCCTTTGATCTCCGTCTTAAACGGTTCATCAAAGGCTGTCTGTTTAAACGTCCCGCGCTGTTGAATGCTAATGTGCGTCTGTGCTCTGTGCAGTTACCCCGAGAACGGCGTGGTGCAGCTGCGCGGGAAAGACGTGCGTCCGCGGGCGCGCACCGTCTACCAGTGGCACCAGCTGGAGCAGGGCATGATCGTGATGGTGAACTACAACCCCGACGAGCCCAAGGAGCGCGGCTACTGGTACGACGCCGAGATCCAGAGGAAGAGGGAGACGCGCACTCAACGCGAGGTTTACGGCAAGATCCTGCTCGGGTAGGATGATGTTTTAGTCGAAAAATGAAATGAAAGTTTTGTCATGCTTGTTCCAAGCCTATGGATTTTATTCAGCTGTTAACGAAAAAACTTCACTTCCAGAACAACAACTTACAAATAATGTACTCGCCCTCTTGTCATCCAAGATGTTCATGTCTTTCTGTCTTCAGTTGTAAAGAAATTATGGTTTTTGAGGAAAACATTTCAGGATTTTTCTTCATATAATGGACTTCAATTGTGCCCCCCGATTTTGAACTTCCAAAATATAGTTTAAATGCAGCTTCAAAGGCTCTAAATGATCCCAGCCGAGGAAGAAGGGTCGGAAAAATAAAAATTTGTATACTTTAAGCACAAAAGTTTGTGTAGCACAGGCTCTGGGATGCGCGTTCACAAACTATTGAATCACGTGGAAAGGTCACGCGGAACCACAGATCCAGTGTTTACAAAGCGAACGCGCAAAGACTAAGCAAATGCAAGTAAGTCAAACGCTGTTTACAAACAAAAAGCTACAACGATGTCGGACGATTCTGAAGTTGTAGGAGAAAATAAGATGGAGTTTTTCGACATACTCTACCTTTTTTAGTCGGAGTACACAGACGATGAACTTAGACGTGATTCGTAGTAGTGATGGGAAGTTCGGATCATTTTACCGACTCGGACCTTTGAGTCTCGTTCAGCAAAATGAACGAATCTTTTTGAGTCATTTCGTTCATTTTAGCAAAATATAATTAAAATGTCACTTCCCTAACACATCTACTGCTTACACAAACGTTGATCACACTACAAACAAGACAAAACTGTAATGCTATAAGAAACAGAAAAGATTCATTCATTGTTTACCTGGGTCTTTAGTCTATGATTAGCTCACCTCACCTCTTATCTGACAAGTTTTCGGGTTTTAAATCGTTCGTTCATCATGTGACGGCTCCATAAGATGAACGAATGACTCCCAAACCCAAAGACTCGAAACAGGTGAACTAATATCACTACAGAACCTAATAGGATGTTGCACATGCGCGACAGAACGAATCACTCCCCCGAGACGACTCGTTCTTCCCGAGTCACATTAAAGATTTGTTCAAAATGAACGAATCATTCAAGAGCTCACATCCCAGAGCCTGTGCTACACAAGCTTTTGTGCTTAAAGTATACAAATTTTTATTTTTTGAAAACAATGACCGATCGTTTTGCTAGATAAGAACCTTCTTCCTCGACTGGGATCGTTTAGACCCTTTGAAGCTGCATTTAAACTACATTTTGGAAGTTCAAAATCAGGGGCACAATTGAAGTCCATTATATGAGGAAAAATGCTGAAATGTTTTCCATTTCTTTCCGACTGAAGACAGAAAGACATGAACATCTTGGATAACAAGGGGCTAGGGCTGTCAAACGGTACCGGGTTCGGTACTTTTGGTACTGAAATTTTAAAAACGCCCATTTCCCGCTCACATTTGAGCACTGTTGAGCAGATTTTTAAACATTGCTGATTGGCCATAGTGTTCACGCTCTCAACAGACATGACTGTGATTGGCTACAATGATAAGCGCTTCAGGCTCCTCACCGAGTGCTCACAAATAAGCACAACGGGAGCGTTTGAAAGCCGCGTCTGTCAGCGGATCCGTCTATATATGCAGATGTGTTAGGGATCCGCTGACACACGTGGCTTTTCAAAAGTTATTTATGAACTTTATAAAGTTTTATTATACAATTTATTGTGGTTTTAATATAAGTTTGTCTTAATTTGAATTGCACAACTTAGCACGTAAATTAACTTTATAAAGTTTTATTATACAATTAATTAAGTTTTATCACAAAATTTATAGTGGTCTAACATGAGTTTGTCCTAAATCTTAATTTGACTTATTTACTAACTTATTTTAATTGCATTAGTTAGCACATAAGTTAATCAAGAACTTTGTAGTTTTACTATATGAGTAAAATTATGCATTTAAAGAGATTTCGTAAAAATTCAAACTTAGAAATCATAAATGATCAAAGTTTGTTTTTTACACATTTAGCTGGCAGAACGAATTTGGGTTAATTGCTCATGAAACTATTCTTATGCAAACTGTATTTGGTTAAACTGAATTTAAATTTAAGTGTAACTTATTTTAAACTTATTTTTCGATTTAAAGTTTTGTAGAGAAATAAATTTAAACGTAAAAGACAAACGTTGTGAACAAACCAGCAGTTAACTGTATAACGAATAGTTCATTAAATCCACTTTTTCTGGAAGTTGTCACCATCAGCAGAACAAATTTGGTTGTAAAACCATTGTGCAAATTATCGAGCGAATTCGATATTTAAAAATATTTAAGGATATTTAAAAAACTGTTTGTCTGCACTTTCTACAGAGATGCTGGTGATTCTCTCAATGACTGTCGCATCATGTTCGTAACCGAGATCTACAAGATCGAGGAGCCAGGAAATTCGGAGGGCCCAGGAGCCTCTTCTGACAGCCCTCTCAAGAGTGCGTCTGCCTTGAGTATCTTTATTCACAAAATCCAGTCTCCACTTGTTCAGCGCAAACTATAAGATGCTTCGTTTTTGTCGAATCAGGGTCAAACGGGCCCGAGTGCAAGGTTTGCAAAGACGACCCCAAGAAGAACTGCCGCATGTGCAACTGTCACGTGTGCGGCGTCAAGCAGGATCCCGACAAACAGCTGCTGTGCGACGAATGCGACATGGCGTTTCACACCTACTGCCTGAACCCGCCGCTCACCACCATCCCCGCCGACGAGGACTGGTAAACCGGTTTATGCAAATTTAAATATTTAACCTTCAGATGCTAATATGGCATTAAAATCTGTATTTCTACTGCCGTGTTTCCATTCAGAATGTGTTTTTCTTTCGCAGGTATTGTCCTGAATGCCGTAACGACGCCAGCGAGGTGGTTCTGGCCGGAGAGAAGCTGAAGGAAAGCAAGAAGAAGGCCAAGATGGCGTCGGCGAGCTCGTCCAGTCAGAGGGATTGGGGGAAGGTGTGTTTTAGATGGACCCAAAAAAAAAAAAAAAGGCAATATGTTTGTGGGTTTGGTTCAGGAGTTGTTTATGTCTTGTTTGTCAGGGTATGGCGTGTGTCGGACGCACTAAACAGTGCACCATCGTTCCCTCCAACCATTATGGTCCCGTTCCTGGAGTCCCAGTGGGAACGCTCTGGAAGTTTAGAGTGCAGGTGGGAAAATATAATCTGCTCGATTTCTCTTTTTTTGTGTTGTGGTTTTTTTGTTTATTTTTTATTTTATTTATTTTTTTTATTAACATTTAACCCTTAAAACCCCTAAAGGTATATAATATATTATTTTTATACATGTATATAATATATATATATATATATATATATATATATATATATATATATATATATATATATATATATATATATATATATATATATATATATATTTTTTTTTTTTTAATAATAATAATAATAAACTTAGTTTTCTTAATTGGTTTAATTTAGAAAAACTAATAGGAAAAACTAGTTTATTTTTATAGGCTTTCTATAATCATTGAAACCCTAGAAAGTATTAGTTTTATGTTTAAATAACTTCAACAATGAAGTATTAAAAAAATGTATTTATAGTTTCCTTTATTAGTTGTAATAATTGGGTAAAGTAAAAATACTAATTTATTTTTAGAGGCTCTCTATAATTATGGAAACTTTTGAAAGAAGAAAAAAATATTTTAAGTGTGTGTATATATATATATATATATATATGTATATATATATATATATATATATATATATATATATATATATATATATATATATATATATATATATGTATATATTCCATTATATAATAATGGAATAATAGTAAATTCTAGTTTTACAATTTAGATGTCTTTTAGATTTTTAATTTAAAATTTACTTATCTAATCTGAATGATTTTACAAACTTCATAATCAACTTTAATAATTGTATTACCCAATTAATTTTTTTTTAAATAAAGATTATAGTGTTTGTAAAACATTGCTGTAAAATTAATTGCATAATAAACAAGCTAATTACAATTCACTTAACTGTTTATTTATACAATTAAAATGTCTTCATACTTCATATTTAATGTACATATAATTTATAGAATTTGCTCATTTTCATGAACTCATGTTGTACATGACTGACCTTGTTGTGTTTGTGATGTTCAGGTGAGTGAATCTGGCGTTCACAGGCCTCACGTCGCCGGCATTCACGGCAGAAGTAACGACGGCGCTTATTCTCTGGTTCTCGCCGGAGGTTACGAAGACGATGTGGTACGTCTGTAAAACTCACCCCAAAACTTTCCTTCAAGAAGTCTTTCCCTTCCTCTATTAACCTGTGACTTTGTCTTTATCAGGATGACGGTAACGAGTTCACTTACACGGGCTCCGGGGGTCGCGACCTCTCAGGAAACAAGAGGACGGCCGAGCAGTCTTGCGATCAGAAGCTCACCAACATGAACAGGTCCGAAACGCAGCGTCGGCGTATTATTAAATATCGCATCAAAAGTGGAAGAAGTGCAAGTTATACGAGCTCTGTTGTTTTTATTATTGATTTGTGATTCGTAGGGCTCTCGCTTTGAACTGTAACGCGGCGGTGAACGAGAAGGAAGGCGCAGAGGCCAAAGACTGGAAGGCCGGGAAACCCGTGAGAGTCGTGCGCAGCTCCAAAGGACGCAAACACAGCAAATACTGTCCTGAAGACGGCAATCGATACGACGGCATTTACAAGGTGAGCAACTCGCCAGTGTGTTTCGAGCTTGACGGGCCAGTTTGCACTGTTTTTGTCATTTTATTTATTTTACACGTTTATTTTATATTTATACATCAAGGACCATCACATGCATTCATACAGAAATGTATAAGAACGTATTTAATTATACTTTTGACATGTATTTATTTTCACTATTTACGTTTTTATATGCATTTATTTTAATCATCGTTTAGTTTTTTATTATAACTTTAAAAATATTTGTTTTTTTGTTCGTTTTTTTTTTTTTTTTTTTTAAATTGAAGAAATATTTTTAATTTTTTTTTTTTTTTTTTTTTTTTAAATGCATTTTACGTATACTTGGTAATTGGTATTTTAATTATACTTATGTATTTTATTGTGATTTATACTTCTTAATTATGTTGTTGTAAAATTATATTTTGGTTAATTGTTTAAAATAAGTTGTACTCCTCTTTTTTTTTTTTTTTTTTTTTTTTTTTTTTTTTTTTTGTATTCATTGTAATTATAATTTTATGTATTTATGCAATGATTTTATATTTGTATAAATTTTATTTGTACTTCTATTATATATTTTATTTTTGTATTTTATTAATTAATTAAATGGATTTTATTTATTCTAACTAAGCCAGTGTGTTTTTTTTTTTTTTTTTTTTTTGGTTAATATTTGAATTGTCACTATTTTAATCAACTTTTGTGCTGTTGTATGTGAAAAGTAATTAATCTGCATGTTTATCAGGTGGTGAAGTATTGGCCAGAAAAGGGCAAGTCCGGTTTCCTCGTCTGGAGATATTTGCTAAAACGAAATGACGACGAACCGGCGCCGTGGACCCGTGACGGAAAAGAGCGCATTAAGAAACTTGGGCTCACCATGCAGGTAACGCCTGCTTTTTCACTCATGTTACACCCTCAAAATAGCCATTTCTTCATGAGATTCGCCTGCTAATCCTTATTCTCATGTTTTTCAGTATCCTGAAGGTTATCTGGAAGCAGTGGCTGCGAAAGAAAAGGAGAAAGAGAACAAAAACGAGGAAGAAGTTGATGAAACGCCCACTAAAGGCAAGAGGAAGAGGAAATCCCAGACCGGTAGGTGAAAACGTCCTGATTTAATATTGACCAAATCTTAAGAGCTATAAGTTTTCATCCTCGTTTTTCTCAATGGCAGTGGAAGAAAAGAGTTCTCCGGCCAAAAGCACGCCTAAGAAGATGAAGGTGGAGGCGTACAAACTGAGCAAAGAGCAGAAGGCCTTGATCAAGGATGATGAGCTCAACAAGAAGCTGTGGGACGAAGCCATGGAGTCTCTGAACCTCGGACCTGTAAGTACAGACTAACGTCTTCCTCATTCGTGTCATTTTTTTTTTTTTTTTTTTTTTTCCTTGTAATGAAGGCGCTCGAGGATGAATGTCGGATTAATTTGTTTGTGTCGCTCTGTAGCGCTTCATCAACAAAGTGGAGGAAGTTTTCCTGTGCATCTGCTGTCAAGAAGTCGTCTATCAGCCCATCACCACAGAATGCCAACACAACGTCTGCAGGGTAAGAGACAGAAACCACACACACTTGTTATACAGCAAAGCAGACTTTGGAGTGGACAATAGGACGTTATTCTCATGTGAATGCCAGTGATGGATCTTGAAATTCTTAACTATACATTATATATGTATAGTAGTGTGTTTTTTTTTTTTTTTTTTTTTTTTTTTTTTTTTTTTAGATAATCTAATAAGATTTAGATAATTATATTTTAGATAATTGTTTATTTTAGTTGTGCTTTAGTACATTTTGAATTATTTATTTAAAATAAGATTTTTTTTTTTTTTTTTTTATAATTATACATTTTGTGTATTTTACTCATTGGCTTGGTTTATTTTTTTTCTTTGTTAGCAGCAAAATAAATGTAATTTTATTTGTATATTCAGTGTTGCGTATTTCAGGTAATTTTATCATCTATTTTGTTTAATTATTCTTTTTTTTTTTTTATACATTAATTATTTTAAGTATTTTTATTTGTTTTTATTTTAATTATACTTTTAAGGTGTATTAATGTTTTGATTGATACATTTTGCATATTTATTTACTCAATTCATCCTCCTGTTGGTGTACAGTATTTCTTTTAATAGAATTATTTCTGAAATTTTATAAAAATAGTGAAAATTGGCTTGATGTGCTTTTGTTAGCGGCAAAATGACGTCTAATTTCAGGATTTATGACAACGCTTGAGCGTTTAATTTCATCATGGCACGTGCCGTGGTTTTTATGTTTTTGAATACGACGACAACGATTTTCTTCTCTTCGCAGGAATGCCTTCAACGATCTTTTAAAGCCGAGGTCTACACCTGTCCGGCTTGCCGACACGACCTGGGCAAAAACTACCAAATGACGGTGAACAAACCTCTCCAAGCCATCCTCACCCAGCTCTTCCCCGGATACAGCAGCGGCCGGTGTTGACGCTGACGCCGTCGGCACGGCGCGACAATTTCACAACCGAAACTTGGATTTTGTTGTTTTTTTTAAATCTATTTAACAAATGCTTCAGGTTATAGGATTGATGGAATCACCTCCTTGATTGAACACCGCTACTTGATTTGGCCCTGTTTTGTGATCTTGCCTCTATCTGTACGTTGTAGCTTTTTCTCTGCTGAATTGCGATCTACGTATTTACGAGTAAAGTGATTCTAGTCGTGTTTTTAGCTATAGCCGCCTCAAGTGACGTAACGTTGCCTCCTTGTACCCTACACCAGCACAATGAACTACAGCTATGCACAATTACGACGTTCGTTGATCATTTTTCGCAGCAGTTTGTCATTACGATGATTTGTACGAAAACGCTGGCTCTAGAATCCCGTTAAAACAATCCCATTGCTTCATAAGTGCGTTTGACATTTTTACTGTACCATCATTAGCGCTAACTAAATTTAATGAACGTTAATATGCCATCAAATTTAATGTTAAGACTTTGTACGAATGCTGTTTAGAATGGTTGCCCTTATGGTGCTGTAGCAGTAGCGTTTTTTTACCATTGTTAACGTTAACTAAATTTAAATGAACTATCTATGCACTATTACGATGTTTGTTAATTTTTCACAAGCAGTAATTTGTCATTACGATGATTTGTCCGAAAGCACTGGCTGTAGAATCCCATTACAACGATCCCATTGCGTTACGATCGGTTGTACCAATGCTAATGCTAACTATATGAAATAGCTACGCTGTATTATATTTGTGACGCTAATATTCCAACAACTTTCTTGTCGTTAACCAGCCTTCGTACAAATGTTAAGATCTGTGAGTGCCGTAGCAGTAACAGTTTTACTGTACCATCGTTAGCGTTAATTAAACGCTACGTTTACGACATTGGCTAATGACGTTGATGTTTTTTTGCGAACAGGAATGTGACATTACGGTAATTTGTACGAAAGCACTGGCTCTAGAATCCTGTTAAAACCATCCAGTCACATTGTGATCGGTGCGTTTGACGTTTTTACTGTCCCATCATTAGCGCTAGCTAAATGTAACTTTTACATTTAAATTGCACTAGCTATGCGCTATTATGATGTTTGCGATGCTAATATCCCAACGGGTTTTTCCATAATTTTTGACGTTAACAAGTCTTCGTACGATTGTTAACATCCATGAGTTTAAGGTGCTGCAGCAGTAATATTTTTACTGTACCATCGTTTGCGCTTGCTAAATTTAAACCAGCTAGCTATGTACTATTACGACTTTTGCGACGCTAATATCCCATCAGGTTTTTCCATCATTTATGCCATTAAGCCTTCGTACAAATGTTAACATCCAACAGGTTTAAGGTGCTGTAGCTGTAATGTTTTTACTGTACCATCGTTAACGCTAAATAAATTCAAATTAACTAGCTATGCGCTATTACGATGTTTGCGGTGCTAATATCCCATCAGGTTTTTCCATCAGTTATGACATTAAGCCTTCGTACGAATGTTAACATCCAACAGGTTTAAGGTGCTGTAGCTGTAATGTTTTTACTGTACCATCGTTAGCGCTAAATAAATTCAAATTAACTAGCTATGCGCTATTACGATGTTTGTGGTGCTAATATCCCATCAGGTTTTTCCATCAGTTATGACATTAAGCCTTCGTACGAATGTTAACATTCAGCATTTTAAGGTGCTGTAGCTGTAACGTTTTCACTGTACTATCATTAGCGCTAGCTAAATTTAAACAAACTAGCTATGCACTATTACAGCGTTTACGATGCTAATGTCACACTAGATTTTTCGTCACTTATGTCGGTGAGCCTTTGTACAAATGTTAACCAAGAGCTTAAGGTGCTGTAGCTGTAATGTTTTTACTGTACCATCGTTAGCGCAAACTAAATGTGAACGAACTAGCTATGCACTTACAATGTTTGCGACGTAAATCGTAATTTTTCGCCAGCGTTTTTTCGTCATTTATGATGTTGACAAGACTTCGTACAAATGCTATTAAGATCCGTGAGTTTAAGATGCCGTAGCTTTACTAGCGCACAAAAACGTTTGTTGACTTCTTGGCTTTATTAAATCTTTTTATTATACTGCCGTTATTGGTAACTAACTAAATTTAATCAAAAAATCTATTCATTTTTAACCTAATAGTAATTTACGTAAAAGCGCTACATTCATTGAACGTATTTTTTTGTCCTCGTCCATTTTGATAAGCAAATAAATTTTAATACGCTCTGAAATGAATAGATATTATCCCTCTTTTTTTCATTTCGTTTATTTGCTTCGCTGTTTAACTGCTGTATGTGCTTTAGAAATGGCGTGTCATATTTTTTTTTTTTTTTTTTTTCCTCACTAACTTCTGCCGTTATGCAAACAGTGGTCACGCGCGTAGAACTGATCCGCGGTCTGCATATTGGGTGCTGTTTTGAGTCGATCCCGGATCCGGTTTTAAGCGCTCCTGGTCTGCCTTGATTTATCGAAGGTTTTCGAGGGAAATCCTCAAACCGTTTTCCGCACAAATCCGACAGTCTCTCATTCAGGAAGTATTTAATTGTATCGTCTTTTTCGCCCGTTGACGTTCTTTGCTTGTTGTAAGAGTTATTATAGAATTTGCTAAATAAAATGCCTAAGGCTGCAGATAATTACCTTTTGTTTTATTATTTGTTTTCCTTAGTTATACCTCAGCTATTTCTAATATTTGCTAGACTGGAGCTGTATATTCTGAAATTTGAAATTGTATATTTTTAGCACTTGTATTTAGCCATTTTATGTAGTGGTTGGTGCATAGCTATTTTCTTGCACTGGAGTAAGTGCTATATTTTTCAATAAACTGTATTGAACTTTTATATAAAATAAAACCCTGTGTGTGGCTCTCTTATTTTGCAATGAAAAGCGAAACATTTTATTTGAACGTTCAAGACTTAATTACCTGCTATAGACCTTATATTGTTCAAAGATAAATTGTGCAGCCATCTTTAGAATTCTGTCTTTAAACTTATGGTTTTTTTTTTTTTTTTTTTTTTTTTTTTTTTTTTGCATTAGCTTTATGGCATAGCAGTTGAAGAGTAATTAGCTTGTAAAGTGGATTTACTTATTATAAAGTTAACGAAATTGATCATGTACATTGTAACTGATGTCTTAAATGTCAGTAGACCAGTACGTTTTTTTTTAAAAAAAAATGAGGTTAATTCATAAATTCGTACAAACTTACCGTAAAGCTGTAGAAATACAAACGGAAGACAGAAGACGACGTGCGCAGCGTTAAAAAAGGGGCGGAGCTAAATAAGGTATAAATAATTTAAAACAAACTAAGTCAATTTGTGCTACAAACCAGTGCGTTTGGTAATGATACGTAAATATCAGTTTGCAATATTAAGCAGTATAATTGTTTTTGTTTTTAAAAATAACGAAGTGGATGATACCGGAAGTCTTATTTAAACTATAAATGGCGCTCAGTTGCTAAAAATAAGGCTGATAAGGCTCTCAAAATGTTTGTATAATCAGTAACGTTGGGGTGATTAAGTACTTAACTATCTAAAACCATAAGCAAGTTAAGTTCTGGTCATAGCTAATATGATAAAAGTTAATCTAAAACCGTAAAATATAAATTTGTAATCCTAACGGCCATTTTGTGACACATATACGTCTTATACCACAGATTTGGTTTCGTTTCAAATTTAAATGTCAAAAAAGGAGAAGTGGGGATGATAGGTGGTTTATACGTTGTTCTTTGTGTGGGAGCATATTTCAACGTCGTTTAAATTGAGGGTTTTCTTCTTTTTATAACGCAACGTGCGCAAAACGCGCTTAAAACGCGACGAATCTGGGATATAAACGACATATATTTCAGATGCCATCAAACAGACGTACAGTCGAGTATGTCATACCGGAAGACACTCTGTTATTACGTGAAATACGTGATTTCCGTGATAGTAGAATGCACAAACACAAGGCGAAAGGCCGGTGGAGCCGTCAATCGAGCGCGCCAGCCAATGGGAGACTATGCTTTGGTGCGATCCAGCCAATCACGGCGCACGTCGCGCTGCAGTGGGCGGAGACGCGGCCCAACGCTGCTGTAACACTACCGAGCCTTTGGAATCGAGAAAACGAACAGAATCGAGGAGAAAATAGCGAAAAAAGAGGAGAAAACGACCCAGAGCAGGAGGTAATGCGATATATACTCTCTGTATAGCGCTTTCGGATCGAGTCCGCCGACATCGGAGGAGTTTTTATTGTTATTTGCGATGTTTCAGAGCAGCTGTGTTGATATGCTTGTCAAATCAGCAGGATAAACGCTGCTAGTGAGAAATATAAGCATGCTAAAACGTTTGTACGTGAATACAGACGTGCATTTGACACATAAGTCACAGTACGTGATGTATATGAAGTGCTTAAATCGTTTCGCGTATGATTTTTCATGCATTTCGCTTTAATAGCCATGATGCATTCTGCTGTAGGCTGCACACATACACAAAGGCCATTTAAACCTCCATCTCTCATGCTGTTTGAACTTGAGCTGAGCTGAACACTAGGAATCTGACATGCGTTTTGCATCGATTGGTTATTTTTTTTCTTTCTTTTATGCATTGTTTGCCTTCATGGTTAAGCATCAAGCGTAGTTTCGATATGTAATAAGATATAGTAGTCGAAAGTTAGTCATAGAAACCTGTGTAAGCTATGAAGACGTATTTGAGCTTGATTTTGCATGCAATTATTGATTATTTATTCCATGCATGCGTGGTTTTTATGATAACACAGAGACTTTAGTAATATCTAATCAAATGAAATAGTATGCATGCATCTTGCATGCAGTTGTTGATTTATTTTTTAAGGAGTAGCTCATCCAAAAATGAATATTTTGCTAAAAATTTAACCACTCTCAGGCCATTCAAGATGTAGATGAGTTTATTTCTTTGTCAGATTTAGAGAAATGTGGCGTTGCATCACTTGCTCACCAATGGATGTGAATGGGTGCCGTCAGAATGAGAGTCCAAACAGCTGATTAAAAACATCACAATAATCCAATAAGTAATCTGACTAATCTTGTAAAGCCAAAAACTGCGTTTGCAAGAAACAAATCCATCATAAAGATATTTTAAACTAGTAATAATGCTGCCTCCAGTGATAAAGTGATCTGATCTGAATCAGGAGTGAAATCTGCACAGATCAAGCACCGTTTACAAGCCAAAATAGCTCTAAACAAATATGTGGCTGGATTTTGATGTGAGAGACAACAGTAGACAGACTTTTTCAATGAAGGAAGCGTTATTATGAATTACGGACTCGTATTTTAGTTAAAAATGTTTTAGTGATGGAGCTTTTGGCTTGTCAAGATGTTAACTGTAGACTGGAGTGGTGTGGATTACTTATGGATTATTGTGATGTTTTTAATCAGCTGTGTGGACTTTAAGTCTGACGGCACCCATTCACATCCATTGGTGAGCAAGTGCATGTCTGCTTGGTTTGTATGTGAAGGGGGATGAATTTTAATGCGGTTATTAATTATTTAGTTCATGCATGCATAATGTTTATGCTACCACACAAACTATAGTGTAGTTATTAAAATATAATCAAATGCAACATGTTGATTTAATGTTTTCGCTGTCAGAGACGGTATAAAATCATATTTTTATGCACATCTGCTTGGTTTTGACAAGCAAAGAGAAAACCTAATTCACTGCCTGTGTTTGCTTTCCAGTTATTATTCATAATAGCATTATTTATTACTTTAAAAATTATTTAGCTAGTTTCTGTATGTGCGATGCAAGTATTTCCATGCTGTTTAAATCTTAATGCCTTAAGCAACTTGTCACTGAAATCTACTTGTACATACGAAAATGTTATGCAAAGCATCATGGCTGCCAGACTCTTTGATAGCCAGCTGACTATTCTGTGCATTTCAGATATAATTTAGTTTTTTTGATGTGTTATTTTATCATGGTTGGCAACGTCATTGTGTGCAAAAATGTGTTTACATCCTTCTTTAAATCTGTAATATTCAATTGAAGTTAGTATTACTTTACTTTAAAATAGTATCCGTTTTAAAATGTGCTTTAAAGAAAATTTTCATTGCTAAAACATGCAAATTCAGTCCAAACAGATTGCATTAGTAAATTAAAAGGCTCTATTATTGATGTGCACAATAATCAGGTTTCTTATGCAAAATCATGCAAAGACCACTTATTTTATCTGTTTTTCGTGGCTGTACAGTGTTTTCATCATTCTTGTGGTTGTTGGGCTCACGGTTGGCGTGTTTCTGATGAAAGCGTGTGCAACTCAACAGGTCAGACGAGGATTTCCGCGTAGTGACAGTAATAATACCTGTGGGATTTTTTTGCTTTTGGCGCTTTGTTAATTGGCGTGTTTAGTGCAAGTTCTTTTTCAAGGTTTTTATTTTGTAATTTTTAAGTAGATTATTATCCTTCATCATCATACGTTTCCATTTTTTTCCCCCAAATTATACGTTTCTACATGACTGGGGCTTTATCTAAAGCGCCTTACAGACCACATCTCACACTGAAATAATGCTCTTGAATAGTTTGTATTAATGCAGTTTTTAATAGTTTAGATTAATTGAGATATTTATACTTGTAAAATACAAATGCAAACAAAATTTGTGAAGTGACATATAAACGTTCCCGTATACGTTCATATAAATTGTAACCTAAAATATTGATGTTAGACAGTTGATTTATTCCTCAACTATCATTTATGATTGAATTGAAGAAAAATGTTTTGTGGATTAGTTTTATTGACAGATATGTTAATAGTTTTCAGCTTTTCACTTAATTTCAGGACTGTGGTTTTTATCATTTGAATATTATTATAAATTGGGGCTGTTTTTGTCTTTTTTGTAAAACTTTCCCATATACGTTCGTAGGAATTGAAACCTAAAATATTGATGGAATTAAAGAAAAAAATTACATTGATTCATAGATTAGTTTTAGTTTAGAATTAGTTTTCAACTGTTTAGTCAATCTCAGACTTATTGTTTAGATATGTGTATTTTTGTCTTTAAACGCTTGAAATGAATACACTTTTTCGTACGTTCATATAAATTATAGAAATAAATTGAAACCTAAAATATTGATGTCAGAAGATAAAATGTTTACAGTGAAGTTATACGTCAACTATCAACTATCATTTATGATGAGTGAATTTAACAAAATAAATGTCGGTTTTGTACCTAAGTTTAAAATGAGTTCTTAGAACAGTTTTTCTCTAAATGGTTTTACATTTTTAATGGTTTTATTTTCAAATGAAAAATGTGAATTGGGTTGTTTTTGTTATCCTTTAAAAAACACGTTTCTGATAGTGATTTAATTAAAGGACCTAATATTTATAAATGTTCATATATACATTTATAGAAGTTGTAACATGAAATATAACCTGAAATATTGATGTTAGAAAAACTTTTTCATCAATTAATCATCACTAAATTGAAGGTAAAAGTTAGTTTAACTTGTAGATTAGTTTTATACTTATGATATATAAATAGTTATATAAATTACTGTTATTTTTTTATTTCAGGAACTGAAAATAAATACACTTTTTCATATATGTTCATGTAAATTTAAACTTAAATTATTGATGTTAGAAAATCCAACTTATACAGTAAAGTTATTCGTCAGCTACCAACTATCATTTATGAGGAGTGAATTTAACAACAGAAAGTTCAGTTTCATACTTAAGTTTATAAGTAGTTCTTAGAACAATTTTTTTCTCTGAATGGTTTAAAGTTTTTAAATTTGAAAAATATGAATTGTTGTTGTTAACCTTTAAAAACAGGTTTCTGATAGTGATGTTTATTGATTCAGACTTTTTTTTTTTTTTTTTTTAGTTTTTTGTATTTTCTTTTTTAAAGACCTAAAAATTATGAATGTTCCCATATACATTCATATAAATTGTAACCTGAAACATAATCTGAAATATTAATGGTAGAAAAGTTTTTACAGAAGTTATTCCTCAACCTAAAAATGATAATTTATGATGAGTGAATTTAACAAAAATATGTTAGTTTCATACTTAAATTTATTATGGGCTTTTTAACCTTGTAGTTAATCTCAGATGTATTTTTAGATATTTGTATTTCTGTCTGTAAATGCCTGAAATAAATACACTTTTTCATTCATTCATATAAATTGAAACGTAAAATGATGTTAGAAAATACAACTTTGAAACTAAAGTTTTTCGTCAACTACCAGCTATCATTTATGAGGAGTGAATATAGCAAAATGAAGTTCAGTTTCATACCTAAGATTTAAAATTAGTTCTTAGAACAGTTTTTCTCTGAATGGTTTTAAATATTTGTATTTGAAACATATGAATTGGGTTGTTTTTGTTAACTCTAACAAAAAAAAAAAAAAAGGTTTCTATATATATATATTTTGTATTTCGGGAACTGAAATAAATACACCCTTTCATATATGTAAACTGAAACCTAAAATATTGACGTTAGAAAATAAAACTTTTGCAGAAAAGTTATTCATCAACTAAAACACTATAATTTATGATGAGCGAATTTAACAAAAAAAGGTTAGTTTCAAACTTAAGTTTATAATTAGCTTTTTAACTTTTTAGTTAATCTCAGGATTTCTTATGATTGTTTTTTATTTCTGCTGAAATTATTTTTCCATATACATTCATAGAAATTAAAACCTAAATGCTGTTAAAAATTAAAACATTTTGAGAAAAATTGTTCTTCAACAATTCTGCTACCAACTGTAATTAATGGGTGAAGTCAACAAAAAAGTGCTGTGGTTATTGATTGTTGTTTTATATTTGCATCCGCAACATTAGCTGACCTGCAGTCATGGACCCGTCATTACCTCCGGACCCGAACCCCGAGCCTGAACCGGCTCTAGGTGTCACTCCACAAGCAGACGCCCCTCACGGTTCACCTGTCCAACCCACCCTGGATTTGAACCCTCAGCCATGCCAGGAACCGCTTTCAGTTCCAGCCCAGGAACCATCTCCAGAACTGACCCTGAACCCAGAAATAAAGCCAGAACCATCAGCACCAGAGCTTACACCAGAACCACCGATCCCAGAACCATCCCCGGCTCCGGCCCTGGGACCTCCTCCAGCAGCCAACTCCTCCTACAAGATCATGACCTTCAGACCCACCATGGAGGAGTTCAAGGACTTTGGGAAGTACATGGCTTACATTGAGACCCAAGGAGCTCATCGTGCTGGTCTTGCAAAGGTATCGAATGGAAGTTTGGTTTAAGTTACATTTAAATTTTAAAATAATGGAAGTTAGATTTAAATTAAAATTCTAAACTAAATATAAGTTTGATTTAGGTTAGATTTAAATGTAACTTTTAAACTAAATAGAAGTTTGATTTAAGTTGAATTTAATTTTGAATTTGAATTTTTTTTAATTTAATTAATTTTACATTAAATGAAAATAATTACGTTTCCATTTAAACATAAAGTTTAATTATTTGTTTGGTATCTTGAATAACAGTAAACAACTTTTTGGCAGTATTTATTAATCTAGGTAAACGTTAAAATATTTATAAATGTGCTATTGTTAATTCATGTTCACTTAACAAAATTCATTTGTACAGCTTAATGTTAAACTAGTATATGTAAAATATTAACATAAAACTAGATGAATAAATGCTGTAAAAGCATTATTTATTGTACTGTCAAGTATATTTCATTACATTAACTAATGTTAAAGTATATAATTCAAGTGGATTATTACTTTTATAAAACAATGACAACAGCAATATGATTCTAGTGTTTTGTTTTTAATGTTAATAATAAAAAATGCTAAGTGTAATATACGTTTACATTTAATTCTGTATTCAATTTAATAAAATATTATAATGTAATATAATTAAAATAAAAAATAGCTGTTTTCTTATTTTTTTTTTTTACGAATTGTTCGTACATGTATTTGTTTTATATCAGTACTGTAAATTTCAGTGTTCACTATTAAAAAAAAAGTTTATAGAACAGTATTTTCTTTTTAAATGTTAAATAAACTTTTTATCTAAATTACTTTCTCCAAACACTTTACTTTACACTTTAAAATAAACACATGCACATAAAATGCATAAAAAATACATAATACATAATACCTTTACAGCGTTTATTAATCTAAATATAATGAAACAAATCACAAAATTTAGAAGTTTTCTCATTTGTTTTAATTAAATTATGTGTGTACATATATTAGCTTTATATCAGTTCTGTAAATATCACAACAACACATTGGCTATTAAAAACAATTATTGTTGTACAATATTTATTTTTGCTAAATGTTAAATAAACATTATCTAAATTATTTTCAACAATATTTAACAATATAATTACAATACAAAATACTTTTATGACATTTTTTTGATCAAAATAGAATCCAAATAATCACAGTTTAGCAATTTTGTTATTTTTTTGTCAATGTGTGTGTACAGTCGTGTATGATTTTATTTTAGTAAATAACAGTATTTACTTTTTTAAATGTTAAACTTTTTTCAAACTTACCTTCTCCAAACTCTCTGCTCATCATTAAAATTAAAGAATGCACATAAAATTACAATACATAATACTTTAATGGCATTTAATAATCTTAGTTAATGCTAATTTCCACATATCTTAATTTAACATTTCTTTTAACAGTTCAAGTTGTATAAATTAACATTAATGTATTATGAATGATAATGAATTAACAATGAACAATAATATATTTATAAATTAACCTTGAATAAAAAGGTCTGTAATTGCATTTATTCATATATTCTTAATAACAAGACTGTTATTTTTGTTGTTTATGCGTTGTTTTTTAGGTTATTCCACCAAAGGAGTGGAAGCCGCGGCGTTCATACGAGACCATTGAGGAGATGGTCATTCCCGCTCCAATCATGCAAGTGGTGACCGGTCAATCGGGACTCTTCACACAATACAACATCCAGAAGAAGTCCATGACGGTCGGAGAATATCGCAAACTGGCTAATAGTAAAAAGTACGCTTTCTTTGATCAAAGCCACTTTTTATAACGTATACATTGTGGTTTATTTGTGAAGTTAATTCTGACTAAAATTTAAGATTAAAATTGTTGTTTTTTGGGGGTGTTTTTTCAAAGTGAAATAATTTGAGAAGTTTGCATTTTTACTACAGGTAGTTTTTCGTTGGTCCTTCAAGCTGAATTTATACTTTAACTTTGTATTTTCTTGACCGATCTCAGGTACTGCACACCTCAACACAAAGACTTTGACGACCTGGAGAGAAAATACTGGAAAAACTTGACGTTTGTGTCGCCTATTTACGGCGCAGACATCAGCGGGTCCCTCTATGACCCGGTTAGTCGCCGTTACTGTGATCAGTGTTTACAATGAAACTTCCCTTTGCAGCAAGTTTTTAAAAAATAATTTATTTCAGTTAAAGTTTATTTTATTTTAAGTAACGAAAATATTTATGGTTTTAGTTACTGTAATTACCCTGATGATTAGTCTTATGCATGTGTTTGATGTTTTTTTTTTGATAAAGGACATTACGGAGTGGAACATCGGTCATTTGAACACTCTTCTGGACATGGTGGAGCAGGAGTGTGGGATTGTTATTGAGGGCGTCAACACACCCTACCTGTACTTCGGCATGTGGAAAACCACCTTCGCCTGGCACACGGAGGACATGGACCTCTACAGCATCAACTACCTGCATTTCGGCCAACCAAAGTCCTGGTGAGCGTCCTACAGTTTACTATATGTGTGTTTAGTTGAGTACAAAAGATTTAGAGGAGTTTGTTACCCATTTTTAACACATGAGCTATATAAAAACGACTGAGTTTGATCAGATTTCAGCAGTGTTTTAGCAAAAAGTGACTCTTCATCAGTTAAAATTGTTATTTTTGTGCATTCAATAAATTTGTGCATAATTTTATTAATATATTTTAAAAAATAAAGTGTTTATATAGTAAAAAATAGTCACAAATATTAATGAAAACTTTAATATTTTGTTCCAATATTTCCATATCTGAACGGTTTATATAGCATTTTGCATTATATACAGTTAAAACAGGTTATTGCAGTTAAAATAATATTATATTTTATTTTTTGTGTGCGTTCAATAAATTTGTGTACAATCTTTTTTAAAAATATATTTTAGTAATTAGTTTTTTTTTAATGTGGTAAACGATATCCTGCCACAAATGCTGTCGAAAACATTAATATTTTGTTAAAATATTTCCATATCTGGAGGTTTATAAATCATTTTATATTACACTAAAAACAAGTAATCACAGTTAAAATTATATTATATTTGTTTACTTTTCGTGTGCGTTCAATAAATCACAAATATATTTTAGGAATCAGTTTTATTATGTGGTAAGCCATATTCTGCCACAAATGCTGTTGAAAACATAAATATTTTAAATATTTCCATATGTGGAGGTTTATAAATCATTTGACATTACTTAAATTTAAAACAAGTCATCGCAGTTAAAATTGTTTTCTTTTCTTGTGTTCAATAAATTTGTGTATAATTTTATTTTTTTAATATATTTTTTGAGGTAAAGAACATGATGCCAAAAATGCTGATAAAAACATTCAGATTTTGTTAACATATTTCTATATCTGGAGGGTTTATAAATGATTTTGCATTATTTACAGTTAAAAACATGTCATTGCAGTTAAACTTATATTTGTTTTCTTTTCATGTGTTTTCAATAAGTTTATGTATAATTATGTAGTTTTTAAATATATTCTACAAATCATTTTTATGTGGTAAACAGTGTTATGCCACAAATTCTTTCAAAAACGTTGTTATATATTGTTAAATATTTCCGTATCTGGAGGGTTTGTAAATCAATTGAAAAGCCATTGCAGGTAAAATAGTGTTTTCCTTCTTTTAATGTGCATTCAGTAATTTGTCTGTAATTAAAATTATAATATTTTATATGTATTTCAGGAATCTATTTTTTTTCTTTTTGTGGTAAACAATATTATAACACAAATGCTTTAGAAAGCATTTATATTTTGTTATATTTTTTCAGATCTGAGGGGGTTTTAAATAATTTTTCATTAATTGCTGTTAAAAATAAGTCATGACAGTTAAAATTGTTATATATATATATATATATATATATATTAGGGTTGGAGCCGAACCCGAATACGGTATTCGGAAAGGCACAAATAGCGTGCTTTTTACAAATACTTATTTCGAACAAATACTTAAAAAAAATATTTGTATTCGGGAACAAGAAAAACTTTATATCAAAAAGCTGCGTTTCCTCATGAGACCGCAGTGCATGCCCACATGAGTGAGTGAGTGACAATCAGGAGTCGGAGGGGTTGGGGGCAGGGCTCGAAATTGCGACTGTATTGGTCGCATATGCTCCCAAAATGTAATCTGCGCGACCTCAAAATATATTCGGAAGCATTTGTGCGAGTGCAAGAAAGTATTGTGGTGCGACTTGTTTTTATTTCTTTACAAAACTTTCGCTAGCCTAATACTGCCCAGACCGCTGTGAGCTGATACAGTGACAGTTTCGCCGTTCTCTCCAACATTACATAACTAACTAAACTTGATCTTTACATTCTTAACTTTAATGCAGAATTTAGATATTAGTCGTCAATCACTCCCTGTCACTGACACTGCGCTCCGCTGAAACTCGGAACCGGAGCCGTTTTTTCTCTCTTAACCAACCTCTGTTCCAGATTTGCACAAACTACATTGCAATTAGGGGTGTGTGATATGACGATTTTTGATTGTGGAGAATTAAAATGTCTCCACAATCTGCTTTTGAAGAAATATACTATATTTTGTGCTACAGCGCACGTTCTGGCATACATTCACATCAAATGATAACTCCACTCACGCAGGGGCGTAATTTCCACTGGGGACACACTTTTCAAAATCCCGTTTGTGTCCCACCACTTTTAAATAGTTTTGTTAAATTAATGTCTTGTATTGTGGAATGGACGCTCAGCACCGCAGAGAGTTTAGCGCCATCGTTAAAACGAAACCGAAAGTAAAACGCGCGCGCGCATTCAAAAGCAATTTTAATACCCCACGTTTAGAGAGCGACTCCCCAGTTAACCTTAGCATAGCTTCCCGTCACTCATTAACTTAGTTGAAACTCCTCACATGGATTTGGGCAACCAAATAGAAAAGAGTGTGGCTGCTGCTGAGATCTCTGAGTCCTCCACCAGCCAAAAAAAGTGTGTAGAAGTGTAACGCAAAAAAAATGGATTTTTACGCCTATATATTTTGAATTTTACTCGAATACAAATACAAATACAAATACTTTTCCCCCTCAACAAATACAGATACAAATACCGGCTGCTTTGCACACCCCTAATATATATATATATATATATATATATATATATTTTTTTTTTTTTTTTTTTTTTAATATGTCTCCATATATTTTAGAAGTCATTTTCAGTATATTTTAAAAAGTTTGATATGTGCATTTAGTTGAATTCAGAAGATTCAAAGGAATGGACTGGAAAAAAGTGATTATTTTACTGAAAATTACTCTGACCATGGGCATATATGGGTATTGCGAAGATAAAATTGCGGTCCATCAGTTTTATTGACATTTAGGCCCAATAAGTGTCTCACAAACTAGATTTTATGCTTGATTTTACAGTACCAACTTACCATGGGCACAAAATGTAGGAACTTACATATTGGAAAGTGGGAAAAAAGTGGAAAATCCACTTTTAAACACTTGGGGGCGCTGTTGCCATTTACATCAGCTGTAGACATTCAGAATGATGTCATCGTGAGAGATGAATCATGTGGCCTGTGCTTTGTCTCACTGTATCTCGCTCTTGCCGCATTTAAATGCACAACAGGCTCTTTATAATGGAGCTGGTCGTTTCAGAAGCACTTGGTTGGGAAGTAAATCCACTAGAGCATTGTTAGGGATGATGTATGTGAATGAGATAATGTTTGAAGTATATGTGGCATGCTTTTATTCAATGGATAGAGGGATGAATGTACATTGAAATCAAGGTTTAGATAAGAAAAACTGACAATGGTTGACTAAAAGATGTGAAAACCAAGAAGAGCACTTGATCCAAATCAGAATGCTTTTGAAATTACTTGATATTCTGTTGGTTTGTTTTCCTGAAGTTCAACATGACTTTTCCCCTCCGTTCTTGCAGAGAGTAGCTTTAATACTGAATTCTGAGGTTCAGAATACACAATTTTCTGGCTGGGCGTCTTCCCTTTGCTGAAAGAGTTCAAATAAACATGCTTTTAGTGTCCTTTTTTCCCCCCACATGTGAGACTTTTTTCTTCACTTTTTCTTTTTATCGCATCCCCCTTGGCTCTCATGTATCTTCTCCCTGGTGTATCCCCTCATTTTTTTCCCTCTTTCGAGAAAGACGCAAGTGTTTTGCATACTTGCGCACTAGTCCTTGATGCCCTTGGCTCGTGTTGTCTTAAAGAAACCCTGTACAGAGCGTTCATTAGACGCAGCTGTTCTGTCAGCATCACGGGCTGTATTTCATCCAGCTGTGTGTCTCTTGTCTTTTAATCAAGCTGGAAAGCAGTAGTCAATCAAGGGTGTTTTGTGCCTTGGAAAAATTAATTTAAAACTGGTCAATGTTGAGGGAGCTGTAAAGTGAACAACTTTGGGGCTTCAAAACATGCGTGAGGTGAAAAGCATAATAGGTTGCATCACGAAAGGAAGGTAGAAAGTAGGAAGTGTACACAGTAAACAGCAGGGATCCAACAAAATGGTAGAGTGTTTTGTGCACTTAAAAATTGCTAACCAATAATCAAAAACGACAAGGCAGGTCGTTAAAATGCATTGGTCACAAGTAGGTATTAAAATAGTTCAGAAATTGAGTTGTATTTATTATGTAATGGAAAATGGGAACATGCCCCATTCAGTTCAAGATTGTAAACTAATTTGTTTTTCATAATAAACTTTTTGTCAGATCCTTTCATAAAAGCACACAGACAACGACTATTGATTTGTTTTTTTTGTTTTTTTGTACCAAAAAAAGGCTCTGTGTTTTCTGTCAAACATCAGTCATTTTTATCCTCAGAATTTAATCAGTTAAAATGCACGAAAGTAAATGTTACACAAGTGCATAAGTTACATCCACATCATTTTCTTTAAGAAAGAAAGTCCTTAAAGCAGGAGTCTCCACACTCGATTCTGGAGGACCAGTGTCCTGCAGAATTTAATAGACCACACCTGAACCAGCTAATCAGGGTCTTACTAGGCATGCTAGAAACTTCCAGGCAGGTGTGTTGAGGCAAGTTGGAGGTAAACTCTGCAGGACACTTGCCCTCCACGTTGTTTTATTTTGTTCTTCCCAGCTACCAATTCCAAAAAAACCTTGTAACATGAGAGTCTGCATGTAAAAATGTTTCTGTAATGAGAAACCTTTAGTTCCCTAATCAAAAGATGTGGGAACCCTAAAACTGTGAATAGTGAATGCACAAGCCAACTCCTTATTTGAAAGTTGCATCAGGGCCAGGTTTAATGCTGGTACTTGACACTTGTCTCTGTGGAGTTTAAGAATAATGTTAAAAGGGTTGTAGCATGTTTTTGGGTCATGCTCTGGTAGGCACAGGTGTCCAAATGGATAAGGGTGCAAAACTGTGATTCTTTAAGAGGTCTTGCGTAAGTCTTGCTTGCTCTCTTGAGTATCTTTCCGTCTCCATTTCTTCTGTGTCCTCATATCTCTCTGAAGTGTTAGCTCTTGATGTCTCTAGCTAAGCATTCTCTCTTTCTCCCGCTCTCCGGAGGCCTTATCTCAAGTTAACTTTCCGCATAGCGGAGAAACGGCAAGACTCGTGCTTGGAAAAAAAAAAAAAAAGGAAAGAGGAGAAAATTTACTCACCCTTCAACTCGGCTTAATGCAACTATGCGTGCGCTCGTCCTCCCCACCCAAACACCCCCTTCTGCTTTTGAAATTGAATCCGTTTTACTTTTCTGGTAATTACAGTATGTTAAAGTGTGTGTGGTAGCTGTTTGCCTAACCCTCTGTTCAGCCACTGTGAAATTAACTTCATTCGCCTCCAACTCTCCTCCCATCAAAGTCATAATTCTCGCCGCCTCCTGAGATCTAGTGTCAGATTCTTAAAGATTGCGGAGTGGCCCAAAGTGGTGCGCATGCTGCCGGAAATAATCGCCGAGAGAGGGAGTGCCGCAGCCGAGGGGATAGCTTGATTCTTATTGCTTGTTTTCTTGTTCTTGTCCTCTTCAATATGATGACAAATAAAACCTTACCGCCGCCAGTGGCGTCAACGCCGATTGGCAGGTAGGGCTTTCGTGTAGCCGCCATGGGACCGGAGAGATATTGCATCTGGGAAGTCAAGTACAGAATTGTTTCATGGGCCGTAAACAAGGTAAATGGGATGCGTCCCTTACATACGCCCAGGCACCGGTACACTTGTCTCAAAATCTCAAACGGTGTTTAGTGGACGCTTTATATTTATTTTTTTCTTTCTGGTAGTGCTAGAGCAACCTCTAGAAACTGGAGGCATTCCTCCAAGTGGGTGTTTCCACTCACACCAAGTCCAAGACCCTCAGATTTACCTTGGTTTCTGGTGCCCCCAGTGAGAGTTTCATCAATATTTGCCTTTCCCAGACAATCTCTGATCGAATAAAGCCTTTGCAACGTTCAGTTGCCAGATAGAGTTACTGTCAGCTTGATCTGGTTGGGTTAGTAAGGTGTAAAGATACTCCTGCTGGCAGGAAGCATTCGTACCCTAATTACAGCCGCCCATCAGTCAGATACGGCTTTTATCTGCAAGAAAGGAAAGAAAGAGCCATCTAATTATTATTGATCTGTGGTGGCACCTCAAACACCAAATTGAATCTACTCTCACCAGTGTCCCCAGAGTTGGGGTGCTTGTGGCCAGCCGTTCGATTTTCCAGTGCTTCTGTCTTTGGTGTTTCAGGCCAGTTCCCAATATGTGCAACAGTGCACCTCATAGTGGGAATTGATTGGCATTCATGTTTGTTGCAGGTGGAGGCCATTTAGTGGCATCCTTTCATTTTGTAGTGTCTTGAGCCATTTCAACTCTAGTCTCAAGATCCCTGCGTGTACTCAAATTGTGCTCAGATTTGGTCTTAAATGTTTTTGATTGCAAGAATGAGGAGTATGTGTGTACAGATACTTGTAGAATAATTTCTACATGGAGTTGCCTACACAATGGCACTGTTTTCAAATCTTTTGAGTTTAGGGCAGGGATAGGCAACATTGGTTCTGGAGTGCAGAAGTCCTGTAGATTTTGGTTCCAACCCTGAAAAAAAACTTTGTCTGCTTGTAGCCCTAGTAATCCTTAAGACCTTAATTAGCTTGTTCAGGTGTGCTTGATTAGACTTGGAACTAAACTCCAGGACCGACGTTGCCTATCCCTGGTTTAGGGTTATTGAGTTCAGCAGGAACAGAGTTTATTTCAGATATGGTGAACTATGATATTGCGCTTCAGGTAATTCTGTAATTATATGAATATGGAAATCCATCTCTTTCCACTTCCATAGATCTTATTTCCATCTTGTTCACGTTTCGTTAGTGTAGGGGTGCCCAAACTAGCCAGCAGCCATTTGACCCTGCAGCCCAAGTCTGGTCACCCACTGAAACCAAGCAGGGTTGAGCTTGGTCAATACCTGGATGGGAGACCTCCTGGGAAAACTAGGTGTTAGTGAGGCCAGCAGGGGATGCTAATCCTGTAGAGTAAGTGGGTCCTAACACCCCTGTATAGTGATGGGGACACTATACTGTCAAAAAGCACCGTCTTTCAGTCGAGACGTTAAACTGAGGTCCTGACTCTCTGTGGTCTTTCGAAAAGAGTAGAGGTGTGACCTCGGCATCCTGGTCTAATATGCCCATTGGTCTCTGACCATCATGGCCTCCTAACAATCCCCATATCTACTAATTGAGGGATGTGAACAGAAATTGCTTGATTATGGCTATGAACTAACCCAGGGTGCCCAAACTTGGTTTTGAAAGGCTGGTGTCCTGCACAGTTTAGCTCCAACTTGCCTCAACACACTTTCCAGTAAGTTTCTAGTATGCCTAGTAAGAGCTTGATTAGCTGGTTCAGGTGTGTCTAATTGGGGTTGGAGCTTAACTCTGCAGGACACCGGCCCTCCAGGGCCGAGTTTGGGGACTCCTGGGTTAGTGCGTAGCCATATCAAGCACTTTCCGTTCTCATCCCTCTTTGTTTTCCCTCCATAAATCTTGTACTTTTTTTCCCTGTAACTTTTCAATGAAAGCCACAACACATTGTGAAATAAAACAAACCTCTTCTTGTACATCCCATCAGCTGCATACAAACACAACTCTTTAATCCCTCCACTTGGTATTCAGTTGACTTCCAAACGATCCTGCGCTTGTGTGGAGAAAACCACTGCTGTGAAATTGGCTTGTGTTTAACTAGAAAGTGGCACTCGCCCATAAAATCCCCGTTTGGCCTCCTGCCGCCAGTAGAGGGCAGTGCAACGCTGTTCAAAACCCGACCGAAGCCTTGTTTCCCTCATTGCGAATGTGTGATTTGGAGCCGGAGCCCAAGGGAGGGTGATGCACCGGATTTACATTTGTGTTCGAGGCCTCAGGAGGGTTTCGGCTCTCCGGAAACTTGAGGAAATAATTAGGCTAATACAGACAATGTCAATAACAACGTCAAGCGAATTGAACCTTTAGCGGCTCAGAAGATATTGTGCTGTTTCCTTCACCGGCGAAATCATTTCAAATTAAGCAGCACGGCACAGCCTGTATTAGCATTGCGTGCGTTTGAGCCGATTAGCCAAAATAAATTGGCTCTTGCGCAGTAATTTTCCAGGCTTTGTCTTGGTGACGTTTGAGTGCTTTGTCTTTAAACTAGCGTATGACTGGTGAATGTGAAATAGGGGTGAAATGTTCTCTGTGTTTCATGTGTTTTCGAGGGCCGTGTGATGATCAGAGGGCGATTCTCACAGAGGCGTCTCGCTGCGCGTCCCTCCAGTGTCTTTCCCTCTCGTCTTTCCCATTGATCCCATTAATTGATCTCGGTTTTTTCCTCCTCACCACAGGTATGCGATTCCTCCCGAGCACGGCAAGAGGTTGGAGAGGCTGGCGCAAGGTAAGACCTCACATCCGTTCGTTAGCATGACTCCATGTAGAAAAGGAGCGTGGTAGGTTAGGCGATCAAAACGGAGGTCATTTACATACAGAAGTCTGAAAGGAAAAGAAGCGGTAGCAGGGATAATTAATGTTGGAAACTATAAATATTTTACATTCATTTATCTATATATTCAGAAATATATTATTATTCTGCATAATATTTTACATTTATTTATGTATATATGTATATATGTATATATATATATATATATATATATATATATATATATATATATATATATATATATATATATATATATATATATATATATATTACATATAAATATATTATTATTTTTTAAACATAATTAAACATTTTTGAAAAATAACTAAAAAGCAGTAGTCCATATGAGCTGTATGCTATATTTCACGTCTTTTGAAGTCGTGTGATAAATTTATGTGAGGAATATTCTGTGAAATTTCTTTGCGTTTTACCGAAGGATGAAAGTCTCGCAGGTCTGATATTGAGTAAATAATGTCGGTAGTTAATTATGGGATGAGCTATTCCTGCCTGAAACAGTGAAAATCCTGTTCCGCGGGTCTCTTCCTGCCCCAAATTACACAGATGAAGCATCGGCGTAATCCTGAATGAGGTGCGAGTCGGCGCTGGCAGAAAATCCTCTTGGCACCTCCCGAAAGTTTGCGGTGCTGTCTAGGAAAGCCCTGGCGTCTGCCTGTGGTTGTGTGGATTATGAGATGTGAAGATGCTTGTGCGTCTCACAGATCTGAGGCTGCTGCACTTCAAAACGATACCGTAACCCACATAAACATACACACACGCTCCTGTCCCACCTAAACAAACACTACACTTTAAACGAACGAACGAACACTCGACGCGAAGCTGGGTTTTCATTGATCAGCACTGACACTTCACACCGAGAACAACCATATTTATAAACGCAAACAGTATTTTGATGTCCTCATTTGGTCTTGAACAACTGTTCTTGGGAGATTTATTATGAATTGTTTTGTTTTACTTTACCACGTTACTAGAAGACATAATGCACTTCATTTTTGTTATTCTGAAATAAGACTGTAATAATTAAAAAATAATTATATATATATATATATATATATATAATTATTTTATTTATTTTTAAATGCTACATTTAAATTATTGGTAAATTGTATCCATTGTAATCTATATTTTAATAAAAAATAAATATCTTAATATTAAATAATATTGTTATTTATAGAAACAAACAAGATATTTTTAAGTATTCATTTTTAAATTTTTGTAATATGTGCATTATATATATATATATATATATATATATAAATAAATAAATAAATTTTTAAAATTACATATAACAACACATTTAAAATTGTATGCATTATTTAATGCAACATGTTGAATAAATTGTAACGCTAACTTATTGATGAATTACAATTGTTATTTATATATATATATATATATATATATATACACACATATATATAGATATATATACATATGTATGTATATGTATGTGTGTGTATATATATATATATACCGTTCAAAAGTTTGGGGTCAGACTTGTAATAGTCTTTAAAGAAGTCTCTTATGCTCATCAAGGCTGCATTTATTTGATTAAAAATATAGAAAACAGTAATATTGCAAAATGTTTTTACAATATAAAATAATGTTTTTTTTATTTTAACATATTTTAAAATAGAATTTATTCCTGTGATGAAAAGCTGAATTTTTATCAGCTGTTACTCCAGTCTTAAGTGTCACATGATCCTTCAGAAATCATTCTAATATGCAGATTTATTATTAGAATGATCAGTGTTGGATAATATCAACAGTTGTGCTGCCAAATATTTTTTGGAACCTGTAATTTTTTTTTTCAGGATTCTTTCATGAATAAAAAGTTTAAAAAATACAGTGTTTGTTCAAAATATAAATATTTTATAACAATGTAAATTATTTATTATTAACTTTTAATAAACTTTTAATTATTAACTTAATACATCCTTGGTGAATAAAAGTATTAATTTCTTAAAAAAAAAAAAAAAAAAAAAAAAAACAATAAAAATGTACTGACCCCAAACTTTTGAACGGTAGTGTATATATTTATATCTTATATCTTATAAATAATATTTTATTCTGTTCTTTGTAGATGTCAACACAATATGATTTTTGAGTTTGTTTTTATATTTATTTTTAATATGTATTTGTTAAATATTTATTTATTAAATATTTTAACATTTTATAAATATTCATAACTTCTTTTTTTTATATATTTTATATAAAATATTTTAATGGATTTTATAAACATTTGTAAGTAAATTTATTTTTTTTACATTTAGTGTATATATATTTATATAACGACTGTAATGTTTTTTAATATATTTTTAAATATTCGTATTTGTTTATTTTAATATGTATTTTATTTTATTTATATAAACTGTTAATTCTACTTTATATATTATTTTATAGTTATTGTTTCTATTAAATATTTTAACATTGTATAAATTTGACATTTTATTATTTTATTAATTTTTGTAATATTTAGAATAAATTTAAGTGCTATATATATATATATATATATATATAAATATATATAAATATATATAAATATATATATATATATATATATATATATATATATATATATATATATATATAATTATTATTCTTATATATGTGTATGTAATTTCATTTATTTATATTAAATATTTTAATATTTTATAAATATTTAAAGTGTATTTTACAATGCATTTAGAGTGAATTTAAATGTTAACCTTTCTGATTTCTGCATGAAACTGTTCATAATTGGATTTCGCACACAAACGCGTGTTACCGAAGGAGAACCATTGCGTCAAACTTAAACCGTCCTAAAGAGAGTTGGAGAATCATGTGAGTTGTGAATGGCGGCGATCTGTGCTAAATCTTTGTTATGCAAGGCCTGACGCCGCTAATGGTTTATGCAAAACTCCCGTACTTCATAAAAGAGCATGAATTCACACTCCATCGCGTCAGTCGCCTGGTTTTCACCGTCGCCGCGTCTGTTTCATCTGTTAAATCTACCTTAAAGGACGAAACAAAGGCAGTCGCAGCTCTTCAGCATAAATTAATGACAGACGCACCTCAGCATTGCTCTTGGTCCGCTCTGTTCTCCTGCTCTTCTAACGTTTTCAACAAATGACACAACGTCTGACGATTTATTATCATCGCTCGCAGTGACTAACGCCGATATGGAGAGACGCGTCTCAGTTGGACGATCTCCGCAGCTCTTGAAGACGTCTGATGTTGTTGTGAAAGTGCAAAGCCTGTTTTTATGTCATATACCTTGGTTTAACAAGAGTTACTGCTCTCTTTTTGCTGTACAAGTAACAGGAAGTGGAGGAAATGTACAGCAACTCGAGAACAGAAAGAAAAATCTAGTGTAACTAGCACGATTTCCCATATTTTTGGCTGGAAATGTTTTTTCAATATTTTAGGAGATTATATAGTTTATATAGATGAGCTCAAACCTAACAAACATGGACTGACACAAAATATGGTTATTTTATTTGTTGGTATTATTATTTATATTAAACATTGTAATAATATTTTTTTATATAAAATGTAATTTTTTTTTTTTATTTTATGTATATATATATATTTTTTTTTAGGTTTTTTTATTAATATCTGGTCATTGATTTTTTTGTTTTGTTTTTTTGATCAAATTTTTTAAAATATATATATATTTATTTATTATGTTGTATTTAATATATATATATATATATATATATATATATATATATATATATATTAAATTAAGTATTTTTATATATATATATATATATATATATATATATATAGGGATTATATTAAATAATTTTATTTTAATTATTTGTTTATATCCACAAATATGTGGTTATGTTAGTTAATATTAAATATTATAAATATTTAATAAATATTATATAATAATAAATATTAAATATTTATGTGTTTTCATATATAAACAAATATTTAAAATAAAAATTGCAGCTTTTGGTTTTCTTTAACATATTTCATTTGCTCTTTATCGATATATGTTTTAGATGATTTTTAATATTCATTTTATACATTTATTATATTTATTCCTATGTATATATTTGTTATTATTTGTTTAACATTGTAGTAGATTTTTTTGAACATCCATTCATTACAGATATAATCCTTAATCCTAATATTACGTTTTTATATAAATTATGCACTTTTATATTTATTTAAAAATTGTTGTTTTATTTTTATATTAATTTATATTAAATATTTAATGTATATTTAATAAATGTTAAAATATATGCTTTTATTTATATATAAATTATATTTTATAATTATAATATTAAATATTATATTATAATAAATATAACATTAAATATTTATATATTTGTATATTGGAAGAAATACTTAAAACATAAAGTAAATATTTTTCTGTTTTGAACGTGTCGTTGAATTTGATCTTTTTAGATATAAAATGTAATTTTTGTAAAATATAATACTTTTTTGATTCTCAATGTATTGCAAATAAATAATTTAATTTTGTATTTTGTGAATTATACATTTAATTTATATTAAATATTGTAACAATAAATAAATAAATAAATAAATATATATATATATATATATATATATATATATATATATATATATATATATATATATATATATATATATATATATATATATATACATATATATATATATATATATATATATATATATATATATATATATATATATACATACATACATACATACATACATACATATATATATATATATATATATATATACATATATATATATATAATTTTAAGTGTTAATTGTTGATGATTTCTGTATAAAAAATATTCAGATGCAGGTTTTGTGCACAAACACGCACATTTACACTGTTACTGAGGGACATTGATCGAAGAGACGCAAAACTTTGCTTGTTTTAGTGAGATCTTACAAACAGTAGCATGCTAAAATCAACAAAAATGGCAGATGGATGGACGTACCATCAACTTACTGTGGCTAAAGTTTCCGCTAAGTGAAAATTACCCCAAATCTGTCACATTTAAGCTGGTGAAGCCACTTAATGGTGTGTTCGCTAATGATAGAGGCCGCGTATGAATCACACGCTCCGAAACGGCGTGTTTGCGCTGTTGAGGCGTTTTTCAGACGTGTCGGTCGTGTCGTAATGACCCTTATTGTAGTCTGTGGGCAGGAACGAGGAGACGATTATAATAATTAAAGGCTTTCAGCGTGATTCAGCGCGCGGATGATGTAGTGACCCACGGCACACCGGAGCGTCTGACGCGCGCAGCTTTTACCCGTAACCTCCAAACCCGTGATTAGACGTTACGCGCGTAATCGGCGCTCGCTCATCGCTGACTCTCGCTTTACTGAATCTCCACAGATGATTTCAGTTTAATGGACTTGCATTGGCTCGGTGCTAAAAACCTGCTCTGTATTGACGCCGTGCTAACCGCCAACATTCATGCTAAACGGCTGATTTGGAACAGGAGTTAAAGTTGATTCCAGTAGTTTTGCATTAGCATGTTGCTAATGACGTTATAGACTTTAGTATAAACAGACACAGAACATGGTCATATTGGGTTAAATAATCAATTTTTAATATTTTAGTGAGATATGCCAACTATAATTAACATTAACAATAATACTAATTATTATTGTGATTATTTCAAGCTGTTATATAATAATATGAAACTAATTCCATAAAGAAGTTACAATTAGTTGTTGTTGCTGTTATTTATTATTATTATTATTATTATTATTATGTACTGGAGTTAATTACAAATACTTTTTGTTATAGAATTAGTTTTTATATAAACAGCATTTATAAGAAACATGCAATCTTCAAAATATGTGTAGGTATAATGTAGTAGTAGTAGTAATAATAATAATAATAATAATAATATGCTTTCATATGCATTTTATTTATTAAGTGTATTACAAGTATGCAAATTTTGAAATAAATTTTTTTGTTCAGTTTATAAGAGTCATCATGCAATCTTCGTAATAATGATAATAATAATAATAATAATAATAATAATTATAATATAACAGCAACATATATGTGAAAAACTATATATACATTTTTTTTAATTTAATGTATTATTTAATATAATATTATTATTATTATTATTATTATTATTATTATTATTATTATACAAGTTTTGAACTAATATAAAACAAATTAAATTATCATTTAATATGACCCAAATTCTATAAAGATTTTGCAGTATATATTATTCTCCTTTTTCATAATTACGTTAAAAATAACTGCATTTATATGGAATAAATTGTATAATAAATGTATATGAAACATCATGTAATCTTCATATTCTTAAAAAAAAAAAAAATAATAATAATAATATGTTTTATATATTTTATTTAATATATTTATTGTAATTGTTATATTTATTTTATTATTAGTATACAAATTTTGTTATAACATAAAACAAATTGTATAAAATAAACAAATTTCCATAAATTTCCATTTTACAGTGTTTATGGAATTCATTTCTGTGTGAATTGTTTTAAAATAATAAAATAGTGAAAAAAAATAAATAAATAAAAATAAATAAATAAATAAATATATATATATATATATATATATATATATATATATATATATATATATATACATTTTATTATTATTATTTTATACAATTTTATATATATATATATATATATATATATATATATATATATATATATATATATTATTTTATACAATAGTAATAATAATAATATATATATATATATATATATATATATATATATATATACTCACAATTTTATTTCATTTAATATATTTATGGTGCCTTATTTTTTTTATTGTCAAAGTTTGACACAGTAACATAAAAAGCAGTATATAATACTATGATTCTCATTTTACATAAGTGGAATAATAATTTTATTTTATATCAATTAATTGTTTAATATTATTATTTGTTATTATTATTGTTGTTATTAAGTCAGTAATTATTTAATAATTGTTTAAAATTAAATTATTTATTGATGATGATGATAATAATAATAATAATAATAATAATAAAATAACTATTGTTATTATTAATGTTATTGTTGTTATTATTATTAAATTAATATTTATTTAATTATGGTTTAATAATACATTATTTGACTGTAATAATAATAACAATAATAATAATAAATTCCAATTATATTATTATTATTATTATTATAGCAAAATTGTAACATAAATTACATAAATGTTGTTGTTGTTATTATTTTATTTTATGCCTACACACTACACAGTTTGTCCTCTGAAGATCATCATTCTGTTTATTTAGTGTTTCATCCGTTGGCATTTTCTCATTCTCTTCCTCTGTTTCCTGTTTGTCATTTTCTGCAGGATTTTTCCCAGGAAGTTCTCAGGGCTGCGACGCGTTTCTCCGTCACAAGATGACCCTCATTTCTCCATCCATCCTGAAGAAATACAGCATCCCCTTTGACAGAGTGAGTTACTCACACATTACGTCACTTCCTGTCACATGGACACTGCACAAACGTTCATCATCAACCTTTTCATCAACGCAGAAGTTGTTAGGCGTGTGTTCATTATTAAGTTAATACATTAAAATAATATGGTAAGACACATCAATTTACAATATCAAGCAGCAAAGTTAGATGTTTTGTACAGTTGAAAATAACTGGATGCGGATGACACTGGAAACCACACCCATAAAATCTACAAATGGCCACGCCCACTCGTACAGGAAGAAAAAGATGGATAATGCAGTAATAATTCTAACTAAATAAAAAAGTTTGTCAAGACAAACTTTAAGTTGGCTTGAGAAAGCCGGAACAGAAAGTTTTAAAAAGTTTAAAAGTTTTAAGTTTGATGGTTTTCAGTCTGAAATAGTTTGAAGTCTAAAGTAGTTTTAAAAGGTTAAAGTTTGAATGTTTTGAAAGCAATACAGTCTGTCAGAGATAGATAGAAAGATTAATAAGTTACTAGCATGTTTCTAGCATGATTAGCAAGTTGCTAGCATGTTGTTAACATGATTAATTGCTAGCATGATTAGCAAGTTACTAGCATGTTGCTAGCATGTTTCTTGCATGATTAGCAAGTTAGTAGCATGTTGCTAGCATGTTTCTAGCATGATTACCAAGTTAGTAGCATGTTGGTAGCATGTTGCTAACATGATTAGCATGTTGTTAGCATGCTGCTAGCATGATTAGCAAGTTACCAGCATGTTGCTAGCATGTTTCTAGCATGATTAGCAAGTTGCTAGCATGTTGTTAACATGATTAGCAAGATGTTAGCATGTTGCTAACATAATTAATAAATTGTTAACATGATTTGCAAGTTACTAGCATGTTGCTAGCATGTTTCTAGCATGATTACCAAGTTAGTAGCATGTTGTTAGCATGCTATTAGCATGATAAGCAAGTTACTAGCATGTTTCTAGCATGATTAGCAAGTTGCTAGCATGTTTCTAGCATGATTAGCAAGTTACTAGCATGTTGTTAGCATGCTATTAGCATGATTAGCAAGTTACTAGCATGTTTCTAGCATGATTAGCAAGTTGCTAGCATGTTTCTAGCATGATTAGCAAGTTGCTAGCATGTTGTTACCATGTTTCTAACATGATTAGCAAGTTGCTAGCATGTTGCTAACATGATTACCAAGTTAGTAGCATGTTGCTAGCATGTTGTTAGCATGGTGCTAGCTTTATTAGCATGTTTCTAGCATGATCAGCAAGTTGCTAGCATGTTGCTTACATGATTACCAAGTTAGTAGCATGTTGCTAGCATGTTTACAGCATGATTAGCAAGTTGCTAGCATGTTTGTAACATGATTAGCAAGTTAGTAGCATGTTTTTAAAATGATTAGCAAGCTGTTATCATGTTATTAGCATGATTAGCAAGTTACTAGCATCTTGCTAACATGTTTCTAACACGATTAGCAAGTTACTAGCATGTTACTAGCATGATTTCTCAAGCCAACTTAATGAACTAATAATATTTTTCACAAAAGCTAGTTTATATGTATTTTTTTCCTGCAGAATCATCATGTGATCTTCATGTCTTACATTTTGGTTCAGTATTTATCTAAATATAGACCAGTTTATATAAGTCCATGTGTGTTGTGATGTTGCCATAGTAACGGCATCTGATGGAACTTATAGATATCAGCGCATCCATAGCAACACAACAGTGCCGTTTATATTGACTGAGACGTAAAGAGCGAATCTATAAAAGCCGTATAAGATCAGTGAGAGCATCACATATGGTTCACGTGCGTGTTGGATGTGAGCATATCAACCAGTGTGGCTTAATTTCTCTGTAAATTGTTTGTAAAGTCAATTTACAAATTTACAAAAATTTACAAAAATTCAGTCTATTCTTTTATAATCACTGATTTTTTTGTTTTTACAAATACTTAAATTAAAAGTTCGCGTTTAACGACTTTTTGGCATGCTAAAAAATTCTGGCTTAACTAACGTAACTTGAATCTGACTGTGCTAATTATGTTAATGCTAAAGCGCTAATGCTAATCCATAAAATTAAACGTGACAATTTCCAATTCAACAGTGGTTTTACTAAAATGTTTTAATTTCGTTCTTCTTGTGTTACATTAATACGGCAGTAAAATGCTAACGTAGACTACATTGCTGATGTCACGGGCAGCTTGCAGGCAGAAATTGTAGCGTTAGCGCTTTGCTTCGCATACAAAGATGAGGGTTGTAAACTAAAGCACAGTGAGCCCTCAAACATCATTTTATGTGTATTTATGAAACAAACACACTGTATACGCCATTAATGCGCCGATAAAAGAAGCTAATAAAGCTAATTTTACAAGCTTTTCTCATTGGCTTATTGATAAATTGTGACTATTTTCGTTAGAAAGGTTTTATGAACAATTTACACATTAACAGTACACACACACTTTAGCCTTTTTTGTGAGTGTATAAATATCATCTTTTCGAAATGAGGCATGTGTTGCGCACGTTAGCTATGCTAACAGTGTACGTGTTCTTGTACATATTTCACAGTTTTTGTTAAAGAAAAAGTATCCTTTAGATAGCAAATAGCTATTTTACACAGTTGTCTGAAGACACGTTTTGCACGCTAATGCTAATACAGTCTGCAGAAATTGTAGCATTAGCGCTTAGCTTTGCATACAAAGATGACAAAGATGACGAAGGTGGTAAACTAAAGCACTGTGAGCCCTCAAACATCATTTTATGTGTATTTACACAACAAACGCGTTGTACGCCATTAATACACCAATAAAAGAAGTTAATGAAGCTAATTTTATTAGCTTCTCATTGTTTTGTTCATGAAACACAAGCAAAGTGAATTTTCTTTGGAAATTATGACTGTTTTCATTAGAAATGTTTTTAACGAACAATTTACGCAAACATCTTCTCATGTTTCGTTAATACAGCAGCAAAAAGAAGCTAACAAACCTAATGTTACTAGCTTCTCTCATCAGCTTATTAATGAAAATTTATTGCGACTAGTTCCGTTATTCAAAAGATAACAGTACACACACTTTAACCTTTTTTGTGAGTGTATATTTCATAGTTTTGATTCAATAAATATCATCTTTTAGCATATTAACTATGTTAACAACACACTTTTGTCTACATATTTCACCGTTTTGGTTAAATAAAAGTGTCTATTAGATAGCAATGCTTGGTCACTTAGCTATTTTGCACACTTGTGGGAGTCTCTGAGGACGTATTTTGCATGCTAATGCTAATGTAGCGCTAATGCCACAGGCCGCCTGCGGGCAGAAACTGAAGTGTTAGCGCTTTGCTTTGCATGCAAAGATGACGAGGGTGGTAAACTAAAGCACTGTGACCCCTCAAACATCATTTTATGTGTATTTACGCAACAAACACGCTTTATACGCCGTTAATACGCCAATAAAAGAAGCTAACGAAAGCTAATTTTATTAGGTTCTCTTTGTTTTGTTAATGAAACACAAGCAAAGTGAATTTTCTTTGGAAATTATGACTGTTTTCATTAGAAATGTTTTTTTTCAAACAATTTATGCAAACATTCTGCTCGTGTTTCATTAATACAGCAGTAAAAAGAAGCTAACAAAGCTAATGTTGCTAGCTTCTCTCATCGGCGTCTTAATGAAATTTGTTGCGGTTATTTTTGTTACGCCAACCTTAACCGTACACTTTAGCCTTTTTGTGAGAGTATATTTCATAGTTTTCGTTAAATAAAAATCGTTTAGGAGTAAATCATGCGCATGTTCGCTATGCTAACATCGTACACTTTTTTTGTGTACATATTTAGCGGTTTTTGTTAAAGCAAAAACTATTTTAGACAACGTTTGGTCACTTAGCTATTTCACACAGTTGTGGAAGTCTCTAAAGATACGCATGCTAATGCTAATATAGTCAACAATGCTAATGTCACGGGCCGTCTGCGGGCAGAAATTGTAGTAAAGCTAATTTTATTAAGAGCTAATAAAGCTAATTTTACTAGCTTCTCAGCTTATTAATGAAATTTGTTGTGACTCTTTTAGTTACGCAGGCGTTAACAGTACACGCTTTAGTGCGAGAGCATATTTTGTAGTTTTTGTTAAAGAAATATCTTTTAGAAGTAAGGCATGTGTTGCGTATGTTAGCAATGTTAATAGCGCGCTTTTTCGTGAACATATTTCAGTTTTTGTTAAAGAAAAAGCGTCTTTTTTGACAGCAAGGCTTGGCCACTTAGCTACTTCACACAGTAGTGGAAGTCTCTGAACACGTTTTGCATGCTAAAGCTAATGTAGGCTGCCGCGCTAATGTCACGGGCTGCCTGTGGGCAGAAATTTTAGCGTTAGCGCTTAGCTTTGCATGCAAAGATGAGGCAGGTGGTAAACTAAAGCACTGTGACCCCTCAAACATCATTTTATGTGTATTCATAAAACAAACATGCTTTATACACCATTAATACGCCAATAAAAGAAGTTAATAATGCTAATTTTATTAGCTTCTCTCATTCTTTTGTTAATGAAACACAAGCAAAGTTAATTCTCTATGGAAATTGTTGCGACAGTTTTCAATAGAAAAGGTTTTTAACAATTTACGCAAACATTCTGTTCGCATTTCATTAATGCAGCAGTAAAAAAGCTAATAAAGCTAATTTTACTAGCTTTTCTCATCGTCATATTAATGAAATTTGTTGTGACTTTTTTCGTTACGTGAATGTTAACAGTGCACACACTGTAGCCTTTTTTGTGAGTGTATATTTCATAGTTTTCATTAAATAAACATCATCTTTTAGAAGTAAGGCATGTGTTGTGCACGTTAGCTATGCTAACAGCGTACGTTTTTTCGTGTACATTTTAGTTTTTGTTAAAGAAAAAGCTTTGTTCAGATAGCAAATCTTAGTTATTTCACACAGTAGTGGTCGTCACAGAAGACGCGTTGTGCATGCTAATGCTAATGTAGGCTACATTGCTAATGTCACGGGCAGCTTGCAGGCAGAAATTGTAGCGTTAGTGCTTAGCTTTGTATACAGAGATGACAAAGGTGGTAAACTAAAGTACTGTGACCCGTCAAACATCATTTTATGTGTATTTACGCAACTGCTAATGAAGCTAATTTTATTAGCTTATCATTGTTTTGTTAATGAAACACAAGGAAAGTGAATTTTCTGTGGAAATTGTTAAAACTATTTTCATTAATGTTTTTAACAGACAATTGTCAAACATTCTGCTTGTGTTTCATTAATACAGCAGTAAAAAGAAGCTAACAAAGCTAATTTTGCTAGCTTTTCATTGGCGTAGTAATGGAATTTGTTGCGATTATTTCCATTAGAATGGTGTTACGAACAATTTCTGCAAACGTTAATGATACACACACACACTTAAGCCTTTTTGAATGTATTTTGTAGTTTTCGTTAAATAAATATAATCTTTTAGAAGCAAGGCTAGTATTACATTAGCTATGCTAACAGTGCACTTTTTTGTGTACATATTTCGCAGTTTTTGTTAAAGCAAAAACTGTCTTTTAGGTAGCAAGGTTTGGTCACTTAGCCATTTCACACAGTTGTGGAAGTCTCTAAAGATGCGCATGCTAATGCTAATATAGTCAGCAACGCTAACGTCATAGGCCGCCTGTGGGCAGAAATTGTAGTAAGGCTAATTGTAATAAAAGCTAATAAAGCTAATTTTACTAGCTTCTCTCGGCTTATTAATGAAATTTGTTGCGACTGTTTTCATTACGCAAACGTTAACAGTATACGCACTTTAACCTTTTTTGTGAGTGTATATTTCTTAGTTTTTGTTACATAAATATCATTTTTTAGAAGAAAGGCATGTTGCACACGTTAGCTATGCTAACAGTGTACGCTTTCTCGTACATATTTTACAGTTTTTTGTTAAAGAAAAGGCGTCTTTTAGATTGTGGGAGTCTCTCAAGACCCATTTTGCATGCTAATGCTAATATAGGCCGAAGCGCTAATGTCACGGGCAGAAATTGTAACGTTAGCGCTTAGCTTCGCGTACAAAGATGACGAAGGTGGTAAACCAGAGCACTGTGACCCCTCAAACATAATTTTATGTGTATTTACGCAACACACTTTATACGCCATTAATACGCCAATAAAATAAGCTAATAAAGCTAATTTTATTAGCTTCTCATTGTTTTGTTCATGAAACACAAGGAAAGTGAATTTTCTGTGGTAATTATTGACTATTTTCGTTAGAAATGTTTTCAACAAACAATTTATACAAACATTCTGCTCACGTTTCATTAATACAGCAGTAAAAAAGCTAATAAAGCTAATGTTACTAGCTTCTCTCATCGGCTTATTAATGAAATTTGTTGTGACTTTTTTCGTTACGTGAATGTTAACAGTGCACACACTGTAGCCTTTTTTGTGAGTGTATATTTCATAGTTTTTGTTAAATAAACATCGTCTTTTAGAAGTAAGGCATGTGTTGTGCACATTAGCTATGCTAACAGCGTATGTTTTTTCAGTTTTTGTTAAAGAAAAAGCTTTGTTCAGATAGCAAATCTTAGTTATTTCACACAGTAGTGTTAGTCTCAGAAGACACGTTTTGCATGCTAATGCGGGCCGCAGAGCTAATGCCACAGGCCGCCTTCGGGCAGAAATAGTAGCGTTAGCGCTTAGCTTCGTATACAAAGATGACAAAGATGACAAAGGTGGTAAACTAAAGTACTGTGACCCCTCAAACATCATTTTATATGTATTTTACGCAACGCACTTTATACGCAACACACTTCATACGCCATTAATACACCAATAAAAGAAGCTAATAAGGCTAATTTTATTAGCTTCTCTTTGTTTTGTTAATGAAACACAAGCAAAGTAAATTTTCTGTGGTTCTTGTTACGACTATTTTCATTAATGTTTTTAACAGACAATTGTCACAAACATTCTGCTCGTGTTTCATTAATACAGCAGTAAAAAGAAGCTAACAAAGCTAATTTTGCTAGCTTTTCATTGGCGTAATAATGGAATTTGTTGCGATTATTTCTATTAGAATGGTTTTACGAACAATTTCTGCAAACGTTAACGATACACACACACTTGAGCCTTTTTGAATGTATTTTGTAGTTTTCGTTAAAAATAAATATAATCTTTTAGAAGCAAGGCTAGCATTACATTAGCTATGCTAACAGCGCATTTTTTGAACATTTTTCAGTTTCTATTAAATAAAAAGTGTCTTTTCGATAACAAGTCTTGGTCACTTAGCTATTTCACACAGTAGTGGGAGTCTCTGAAGACATATTTTACATGCTAATGCTAATGTGAGCCGCAGAGCTAATGCCACAGGCCGCCTGTGGGCAGAAATTGTAGCGTTAGCGCTTAGCTTTGCATACAAAGATGACGAGTTTGGTAACTAAAGCACTGTAACCACTCACACATCATTTTATGTGTGTTTACGCAAACAAACACGCTTTATACGCCAACCACGAACCCCTGCTAGCGCCCGGGTCGTGGATTACATTTCAATTTACTCCGCCGCCCGTTTCCGTCCACGCAAATTAGTCTCTTTTTTTCCTTCTCTACAGATAATTCCCATTGTTAGGAGCCCGGGCCCCTCACGGTGAGATTAAACCGGGAATAAATCTCTGTAATGAGGCTAGATAAAGTTCAGCGCCGCTATACGTTACGCTTAACCGCTGCAATCCTGATTTTTGACTTCTGCCGCTCCTCCGTGCGATGGATGTTATTGTCACTTTTGAGTCGATTTGACACTCGCTGGGTTTGGAGCGAGATGAAACGGAGAGGGAGACGGCTGAAGTGTTGATCTCAGCAGGTTTCCTGTCTGTCTGTCTCTCTCCGTGTGTCTGGGGACGTTATTAGAGCTTCAGCTCCAAAACTCCTGCTAGCAAACAATCGGCGAGGGTGTGAGGAGAAATTCTGGAATCCAGGAATCCTGCATTAAATCTCATCCGCTTCGCCATTATGTTGACAGTTAAGACCGTATGAAACATAATACTAGACTTAATACCAATATACCATGTTTTTTGGATGCTATACTGTGGTATTCTTTGAAGTACCTTACAGTAATGTTAACATGAACTTAAAATTCACTTCTTTCTTGAATAACCTGTTAACCTCTGAAATAGGACTCTTTATGGAAGGAAAATTTAAAATTGGTTGCAAATTATTTCATGTTGATTTTAAGGGATTTCAAAGTATCTTGTATTATATAAAGTTTTTGTTTTTACGTGACTTTTACGTTCTGTTTTTGGTCTATTTTAGACAAAAAAAAAAAAAAAAAAACTTTAAAGAACTTAAGTAAATGTATAGATATGCGTTTAGGTGTGGATTTGATTTGAAGTTAATATATATATTTTTTTATGTTTATTTTAAATGTTTTTAATTTTTTACTTATTTAATATAAATACATTGATATAAAATAAATAATAAAAATATTTTTTTTATTTATTTTAAATGATTTTAATTTTTGATTTGTTTTATTTAAATTTAAAATACATTTATATACATCAGTGCAAAATTAAAATGCCAGTTTTTTGCCAAGTCATTTGCATTTTTATTAAATATTTTCTAAGTTTATATTTACATTTGTTTATATTTAAATTATTTATTTTTTTATTTAAATTTATTTGTATATTGTCAGATTTTATTGTAATGCAAATTTACAACATTTCACCAAATTTATCTGACTTTATCTTTTATTAAAATTAACTAAAATATTTGCAATTACAATGCAAATGAATTAAAATGGCTGGAGGAGAAACTTTAATTTTAATTCATTTGTTTACAATTTTGTAATGCAAATGTACACCAAAATACCTGACTTTATTATATTTTTTTAAAATGTAATTTTATTTTAAAAGTTAATTTTACTAATTTTTTTTCCCCCTTCAATTCGGTTCAAATGTTTTTTTTTTTTGTTTGTTTGTTTTTTTTTATTTAATTTTAAATAAATAGTACTTCTGTATACATTTCTGCAAACTTCAAATTCAAATTAATTTTTTTTGTATTATTTATTTTAAATGTTTTAAATGTTTTATTTATTTTATTTAATATAAAATACATTCATATACATTAGTGCAAAATTAATTCATTTTTACTTTTAATTCATTTGTTTACATTTAAATTATTTATATTTTATTTAAATATATATAATGTGTTTTATATATTGTCAGATTTTTCTGGTAAAGCAAATATACACCTTGATACCTGTCTTTATTTTTTAATTAAAATTAAATTTTATTTTAAAAGTTAATTTTATTAATTTACTTGACTTTCCCCCCCTTCATTTTAGTTTAAACGAAAATTATTTTTATTTTATTTAAAGGAATTAATACTTCTACATACATTTCTGCAAAATTCAAATGTCAGTTAATGATTAAGTCACTTATGTATTTATTAAATATTTAGTATTTATGTACATTTTCGCAATCAGATTTTTATTGTAACACAAATGTACACCATAATGCCTGACGTTAATTTTTTTAAATTAAAATGTACAAATTTTATTGTAAAAGTTTATTTTATTAATTTAGTTTTACTTTTTTCCTTAGTTTTATATTAACACTACCATAAGAGTGTGAAACTGTTTAAAATATTTTGCTTTATTAATTTACTTTATCCAATTATGTGTGATTATGAAGTTTTTCTGCCATAATGAATACATATACTGTGAAAAAAAAAAAAAATACTTTTTTATTTATTTTAAATGTTTTATTATAAATAAATGTCGTTTTAAAAAGATTTTATTAACAATATTTTGCGTTTGCATTTTAAATATTATAAATAATTTATTTTGTTTAATTTTTGTTCATTTAAAAATATTTATTTATTTTAATGAATGTAATGAAAATATTTTATTTTCAGTATTTTAAAATTGCATTTTAAATATTTATTTTATATGTTTAGTTTTTAGTAATTTAAAAAATTTATTTATCTTTATGAATGTATTTATTTATTTTGTCTGCAAAAAAGTATTATTTTAATTCATTTTAAATGGTTTTACTATTTATTTTAAACGTTTTATTTTAAATAACTAATAATTTAGAGAAAAATTACAATATTTTAAAGTTGCATTTCAAATATATTTAATGTATTATTTAATATTTATTTCTTTATTTTGTCTGAGCTGTAATCGACACACTTTAACACAATATGTAAATAATCAAACTTCGTTAAACGTACGAACAGGCCCGAGGGCTAATTCTACAAAAACACCAGACACGTAACAGTGAAATACGACTCCGAACGGCATTAATGAATCTGACTTTCTTTCTAATGGACGCCAGCGTGACGCTGAAGCGTGACTCCGCCGATCGCAAAGCGAGAAAACGGAGCGAAATGAAAATATTCATTAGCTAAGGCCGGCTAACTCTCCGCCATGCTCCGCGCCTGCACCTTAATTGCGCTCGTCGCGTCTGAAAATGTCTTTGCGGCGTTCGGTCTGGGGGCCGGCGGCAGTCGAGGAGCCCGAGGTCTGAAGGAGACGATGAATGGAGGCAGAAAACGAGAGGGGAGGCTGCAGATTTCTCACAGCAAATTTCTTTTCCCATCAGCCGCTAATGGCTACAGATATTAGCGCTGGAAGCCGGCGCGTTTCTCGGTCTCGGCTGATTTTCCCGCGACGGCTTTTCCTCCCTCTGAAGTGTCGTTTGCAGCTTAATTCAGCGGTTATTGGCTCTTTCATCAAAGTACAGTTCACTGAGTCCTTTAAATGTTGCCTTCGCCCAGATTACTGTAGAGCTCGCTGAAATTAATAATATGTGGGGTAACGGAGCAATAGCTGGAGAAAAATTAAACGTCCAGCACTTCCATCTTCAGAGACACATGCGTCCCGTGAGGATGAGCCGAGAGCTTCATGATTATTAGCACACGTGCAGAATTCACAATAAACTGCTGCAGATCTGCACATTCACACTACAGTTATACAGTTATATAAGACACTTGTGTTTTTGTTTTTTTTTATAAAAAAATATATAATATTTTTGCAGTTTGATTGTTTTCTGATGTTAATAATACCTGACTATTTATTTAAATTAAATTTTATTTATTTACAATTTTTACCCCATTTCTTCTTTTTGTTCACTGATTTGTTCCTCATCCTTTTATAATTTTTTTTTCTCTTGCGTTCATTTTTATTTTTTAGTGTAGTTGATATTTTAATTATTTTTAATTATTTAGTCATTTAAAAATAAAATGTAATAAGTCTTTTTTGCTTTTTTTTTTTAATTGACAACTGAATTATTTTAAATTATTTATTTATCTATTAATTCATTTAAAAATTAAACCTAAAAGAAATTTTTTTTTAAATTAGTTTATAATTTTTCTTTTATTTGTTTGTTTGTTCTTTCGCATTATTCAGTATTTTCACATTATTATTATTATTTGATTGCATATGTAGTATTTTAGCTATTTCTTTATGATAAAACGCTGCACTTTTTACAGTTAATACCTTTTTAATTGAATCAAATTTAAAAGTTAGTCTCATTAATTTTTTTTTCATTGAGTTAACTTTTTATTTTTAAATTATATATTTTTTATTACAGATTATAAATATAATAAGTTGTTTGTTCCTTTTGTTCCATTTTTAATTTATTTGTTAACTTCAGTTTCTTTTAATTATATTATTTGCTTTTGTTTTCATTTATTTTATATTATCGACTTTTTATGTTATTACCTGACATTTTAATTATAAATTAATTTAATTTAAAAGTTAATAAAATAGTAAACAATGTAAGTTAAAATGTAATTTTTTTCCCATGAAATAACTAATAACTAAATTACTAATAATAGTTATAATAACTAATAACAGTTCAGATTCCTTTAATTATATTATTTGCATTTGTTTTGACTTTTTATTTTAGTACCTGACTTTTTAATTATAATTTAATTTAATTTAAAAGTTAATAAAAAAATAAAAATTGTAAAAAAGTTCATTAAAATGTTCATTCGTTTAATTTGACTTTTTTTTTCATGTAATAACTGATAACTAAATGACTAATAGCAGTTATTATAACTAATAACAGTACAGATTCCTTTAATTATATTATTTGCATTTGTTTTGACTTTATTTTAGTACCTGACTTTTTCATTATAATTTAATTTCATTCAAAAGTTAATCAAAAATAATGTAAATAATGTAAATAAAAAAAAAAGAAGTTAAAATTAAAGTTAAATTAAAATGTTAATTTGTTTAATTTTACTTTTTTTAGATATATTTTTCATTAAATAACTAATGAAGTAACAAAAGTAGTTCCTTTTTTATTTATTAATTTGTATTTATTTTTTATTCTACTACTTTAGAAGTTTTTTGCTATAACAAAATGCTGTACCTTTTTTAATTAATTTATTACAGATTATGAATGTAAGGTGTTTGTTTCTTTTTTTTGTTTTAGTCATTAACGTCAATTTTTTTAAATATTATTTGCGTTTAATTTGACACTTTATTACCTGACTAATTTAAAAGTTAATAAAAAGTAATTTAATAATAATAATTTATTTATTTTGACTTATTTTTTTATTTATTAAACTAATGAAAGTAACGTAATTTGTTTGTTCCTTTTGTTCCTTTTTATTTATTAATTTGTTAAAATGTTTTCTTTAATTTGTACTTTTTTTTTTTTTTTCCATATTCTTTTTTTCTTTCGTTTTTGTGTATATGCTAGGTTAGTAGTTTTCACAATAACAAAATGCTGTACTTTTTACAGTTCCCCAACAAGAATTATCATAGTTTGTCATATTAAATTACTTTTGTGGAATGAACAGGATTTTACACTGTAATCAGCACACATAGCGAAAAAACAATGGTTTATTTTTACACGTGGGCCTCGTTGTAATTATTTTAATGTTATTTTCTTTCTGTCGTAGATCACGCAGGAGGAGGGTGAGTTCATGATCACGTTTCCGTACGGATATCACGCCGGATTCAACCACGGCTTCAATTGCGCAGAGTCCACAAACTTCGCAACCCTGCGCTGGATCGACTACGGCAAAATGGCCACACTGGTGAGAGACTGACTTTACGCTCTCAGACTGAACGATTGACTACATGACTCACTTCACTCCTTTCTTTCGTTTCATTCATTTGTGCTTTCATTAGTTCTTTTGCATGCTCCTTTCATTTTTGCTTCTTCACTCCTGATTCAGGATGTTTGCTCGCATTCCTTTACAGTTATTGTTTTTTCTTTTTGTGTTTGTTCATTTTTATTCTTTTGTCAATTGTCAGATTCATTTTTCATTTAACTTTTCTTTTGATTGTTCGTATTGTTCGCAATTTTTTTGTTCTTTTGCTGATTTCTTCTTTTGCCATTTCAGTTTATTTCATGTCTTTCACATTCTTTTAAACTTCTTTCATTTGTTTGTTCATACTTTCTTGTTTGTTCTTTTTTTTCATTTGTTCTTTTTGTTCTTTCTTTATTGCTCTGTTTTCTTTTGTTCTTTTCATTTGTTTTTTCTTCCTTTTCATTAGTTCTTTCCGATCTTTTTGTTTCTTGCTTTTCATTTGTCCTTTCATTTGTTCTTTTTTGTTAGTTTTTTCCTTTTTTGTCCTTTTTTTATTGTCCTTATTTTTTGCTTTTATTTTGTCGTTTTTGTTCTTTTTGTTTGTCCTTTCCATTGTTTTCTTTTTGTTTGTCCTTTTTAATTTCTTTTTCATTTGTTCTTTCTTTTTGTTTGTTTTCTTTTGTCCTTTTCGTTTGTGTTTTCTTCCTTTTCATTAGTTCTTTTTTTTTTTTCTTTCCTTTTATTGTCCTTTCCTTTTTTTGTTTGTCCTTTTAATCTGTCCTTTTCATTTGTTTGTTCTTTTTGTTTGTCCTTTTCATGTTTTTCTTTTTGTTTGTCCTTTTAATTTGTTCTTCATTTGTTCTTTCTTTTTGTTTGTCCTTTGCGTCCTTTTTGTTTGTTCCTTTTTTTGTTAGTTCTTTCTTTTTGATTGTCCTTTTAATTTGTTCTTTTTGTTTGTCCTTTTTAATTTGTCCTTTTCACTTGTCCTTTCATTGTTTGTCCTTTTTGTTTGTGCTTTCTTTGTATGTCCTTTCAATTTGTTCTTTTCGTTTGTCCCTTTTTTGTTGTCCTTTTAATCCATCCTTTGTTTTTTCTTGCTTTGTTTGTCCTTTTTTTTTGTCCTTTGGTTGTCCTTTGTTTTGTTTTTTGTCCTTTATGTTTGTCCTTTTTGTTTGTTTGTTCTTTTCATTTGTTCTTTCTTTGTTTGTCCTTTTCGTTTGTCCTTTTCATTTGTCCTTTGTTTATCCTTTTAATTTGTTCTTTCTTTTTGTTTGTCCTCTATTTGTCCTTTTTATTTCTTTTTGTTTGTCCTTTCTTTGTTTGTCCTTTTAATTTGTCCTTGTTTGTTTTTTATATTTGTCCTTTGTTTTCATTTGTCCTTTTAATCCATCCTTTTTGTTTGTTCTTTCTTTTCATTTGTCCTTTTAGTTTTTCTTTCTTTGTTTGTGCTTTTGACTTGTTCTTTCTTTTTGTTTGCCCTTTATGTTTGTTCTTTCTGTTTGTCTTTTTTTGGTTCTTTTCGTTTCTTTCTTTTTTGTCCTTTTTGTTTGTTCTTACAGTTTTTGTCCTTTTAATTTGTTCTTTAAATTTGTCCTGTTTGTTTTTTCTTTCTTTGTGTTCGTCCCTTTTTTTTTCCGTTTTCTTTTTGTTTGTTCGTTCCTTTTTTTTTCTTTACATTTGTGCTTTGTTTTTGTTTGTCTTTATTTCATTTTTCCATTCGTTCATTCTTTTACTGTAATTCTCTTCTCTCTGTCATATATCCCACACGTTTTTTCCCATTCGTCTTGTGCTCTGGCATTTACAGATTCTTGTCACACGTGACTCACACGGCTGATGATCTGCATGTATTGTAATGATTAGCGATGTGCTGAATGTCGGGTCACAGACGCGCGGCTAATTAAAGCACATGAGCGCGTCTTCGGTTTGATTCTCTCTCGTGTCGCTCGCAGTCCCACTCATTATTTCAGTTCCACTTCTACAGGCGTTTGATGGAGCGCCTCATTAGTCAGAGAGCTTTAAACCTGCACATTCATGAGAAAATACTGATTTCTGGCTTGTTACAGAATGTTTTATCTGCAGTAATGGTGTTGCTGATTTAAATATGCATTTTGTAGCCTACACATATGTATTTACAATTTTGTGCATGAAAAAATAATATTTCTTAATGGTGTTACGAGTTAATCCTTGAATCAGACAGAATAGCACATTAAAATCATTGTGATATTAAATTTTTTTGTGACATGCAAAATTTGGACTTTTTTTTTCCAAGGATACGTTAAATTGATTAAAGTAAAAACAAAGTAAAGACATTTATAATCTTACATTGTAATCTTAAGATTATTCTGTTTCAAATAAATGCTGTTTCTTTAAACTTTCTATTCATCAAGAAATCCTGAAAATTCAGCTTTTAATCACAGGAATAAATTATATTTTAAAATAAGTTCACATAGAAAACTGTTCTTTTAAATTATTGTAATATTTCACAATACAATTGTTTTTTGTCAAATTAATGCAGCCTTGGTGAGTAGATGTCTTTTCAAAAAATAAAATTAATTAATAAAATAAAAAAATAAATAAAAATAAGAAATTAAATTTAATTAAATATTATGCAATGATAGAAACATTTAAATAAAATAAAATTCAAATATAAATTATTTACATATATAAACATTTTTTGAAAGTTGCTATGAGCAGATTTAAAGTAAATTTGAAGTGGAATATTTCATTAACCTAATAATAATAATAATAATAATAATAATAATAAATGAATGAATGAGTAAATAAGTTAATAAACTATTGTTGTAATATATGTTCAGATTGGCTAAATAAAATGAAATATACAAGTATAAAATATATACCTCTAAAATATATATATTTATAATTTTTATCAGTATTTGTAGTTTCTATGGATTTTTTGCCAATTTGCATATATATGGAGTTACATATTTTTGGTTCATTATTAAAGTATTCAAATTTTACTTAAATACTTTGCAATTGGTGCCGTTTAAAGATGTATTTATTTTTTATATGTAATTTTATTTTATTTTATTTAAACTATGTTATTAATTTAGAGTTTTTTTTTTTTTTTGTTAAAATGTAATTAATAAATTGAAAAATTAATTAAAAATAAATAAAAATCTAAATTAAAATAAAATAAATGATTTAAAAAATGAATACTATACATTAATACAAAGATTTACATTAAAAACTTAAATGTAAATGCTTTAAATACATAAAGACATTTTTACAGGTTGCTAAGAGCAGATTTAAAATAAATTTGAAGTAAAATATTTCAATAACAAAAAAGCTACTCTAATGCATATGCAAATTCACAAAAAAAAGCACCTTAAAAGCTACAAAATATTGGGGTTCAAAAGGATGAAAGTGTATTCTCAATCCATCCTTTTATTTTTAATTTTATTTATTTATTATTTATTTTATTTATTTATAATATATATCACCCTCTTGTCACAATTTCATTAAGAAAATGTATCTTGCATACGCTGCAGCATTTTGGAAACAGCCTCAGTTACATTGCTGAAGAATATTCGCAGCATGATTGTACTTTTAGTTTTTGGTTGGTTCCTCTCTTCGGCGCCACTTGTTTTCCAGGTGGAGTCGGATCCTTCCAGTTGGGCTGGAATTGCATTTCTGAGCATAATATGGCAAGCCCTGGAGTTACGCTGCGAGACATTGACATTTCGGAGTGAAGAATAGCGCTTGTTGCTGTTATTACGCCCTCACACACACACACGCGCACACACACACGCACACAGGGTTTGCAATGTTTGTCTTTACTTCAGCTGCAGAATGTTTCTGGTAATTGAACAGCAGCTCCGGCGCGGCGCAGGAAATAAGGGCTCCGTGTAATACAGCCAACAGCAGTTCGCAGGAAAATGACTTTTATTTCCATCCGTCTCTCTCTCTCGCTGTTGATTGAGAGATGTTGATTTGTGCGTTTTTCACTTCGGTCCAAGCCGCACAAGCTCTGCGATTAAAAGCGTGTTTTTTCCCCCGCAGTCGTCGGCGTTGATGATTTAATAATCTCACGTCTGTGCACCTGCATGAAGACTTATTTCATCTAATCATCACGTCTCGTCTCCATCGCATTCATTTTCCTCTCAATCATTGTTTCAGACACGACTCCCATGATGCAGTTCATTTGATTCTCATCTTTTATACAGTTTCATCTGTTTGAACCCCAATATTTTGTAGTTTTTAAGGAGCTTTTTCAATAAATTTGCATATATATTAGAATAACATCTTTTTTTAGTTATAGAAATGTTCTTTGTTTTATTTGACAAAAGTTAAAACCTAATACAAAAAAGTCCAAAAAGAATAATTCATACGCATTTCAAAACTGTCTAGGATAATATACACAAAAAAACCATCAGTGTTTTAGTGCCACATTAAAAAAAAAAAAAAAAAAAAAAACACAAATTACAAGAATAAAGTTGGAATGTTTCGAGAGTAAAGTCGAAAAACTATGTAAGTTGAAATACTTTGAGAGTAAAGTCAGAGAACTATGCAATATTTTAAGAATAAAGTCAAAATACTACGAGAGTAAAGTCTAAATATTTCAAGAGTAAATTCGGAACACTACAAGAGTAAAGTTGAAATGTTTTGAGAATAAGAGTCAAAATATAATGAGAATAAAAGTCGAAATACTACGAGAATAAAAGTCAAAATACTACGAGAATAAAAGTCAAAATACTATGAGAGTAAATTCGAAATGTTTTGAGAGTAAAGTCGAAATGTTTTAAGAGTAAAGTTGAAAAACTATGAAAGTCGAAATACTACAAGAATAAAGTCGAAATGTTTCGAGAGTGAAGTCGTAAAAATACGATAGTCGAAACACTTCGAGAGTGAAGTCGAAAAATTCCGAAAGTCAAAATACTATGAGAGTAAAGTCGCAATGTTTCGAGAGTAAAGTCGAAAAACTACGAAAGTTGAGATGATTCAAGAGTGAAGTCGAAATGTTTCGAGAGTAAAGTCGAAAAACTACGAAAGTCAAAATACTATGAGAGTAAAGTCGAAATGTTTCGAGAGTGAAGTCGAAAAACTACGAAAGTCAAAATACTATGAGAGTAAAGTCGTAATGTTTCGAGAGTAAAGTCGAAAAACTACGAAAGTTGAGATGATTCAAGAGTGAAGTCGAAATGTTTCGAGAGTAAAGTCGAAAAACTACGAAAGTCAAAATACTATGAGAGTAAAGTCGAAATGTTTCAAGAGTAAAGTCGAAATGTTTTAAGAGTAAAGTTGAAAAACTATGAAAGTCGAAATACTACAAGAATAAAGTCGAAATGTTTCGAGAGTAAAGTCGAAAAACTACGAAGGTTGAGATGATTCAAGAGTGAAGTCGAAATGTTTCGAGAGTAAAGTCGAAAAACTACGAAAGTCAAAATACTATGAGAGTAAAGTCGAAATGTTTCGAGAGTAAAGTCGAAATGTTTTAAGAGTAAAGTTGAAAAACTATGAAAGTCGAAATACTACAAGAATAAAGTCGAAATGTTTCGAGAGTAAAGTCGAAAAACTACGAAAGTCAAAATACTATGAGAGTAAAGTCGAAATGTTTCGAGAGTAAAGTCGCAATGTTTCGAGAGTGAAGTCGAAAAACTACGAAAGTCAAAATACTACAAGAATAAAGTCGAAATGTTTCGAGAGTGAAGTCATAAAACTACAAAAGTCAAAACACTTTGAGAGTAAAGTCGAAAAACTCAGTCAAAATACTATGGGAGTAAAGTCGTAATGTTTCGAGTAAAGTCGAAAAACTACGAAAGTCGAAATGTCTCGAGAGTAAAGTCGCAATACTACGAGAGTGAAGTTGAAATGTATTGAGAGTAAAGTCAAAATGTATCGAGAGTAAAGTCGAAACACTTCGAGAGTAAAGTTGAAAAACTCAGAAAGTCAAAATACTATGAGAGTAAAGTCGAAATGTTTTGAGTGTAAATTCGAAATGTTTTGAGAGTAAAGTTGAATTGTTTCGAGAGTGAAGTCGTAAAACTACGAAAGTTGAAACACTTAGAGAGTAAAGTCAAAAAAACTACGAAAGTTGAAATACTACGAGAGTAAAGCCGCAATACTATGAGAGTAAAGTCTAAATGTTTTGAGAATAAAGTAAAAATATTTCAAGAATAAAGTCGAAAAACTACGAGAATAAAGATGAAATACTATGAGAGTAAAGTCAAAATATTTCAAGAATAAAGTCAAAATAAAAAAAAATTACATATTTTTCTGGTGATTAGACCAGCCACCCTGGAATCTCCTTGTTTCAAAAATATTATTCCAGTTGTGTACTAAACTTTTAAATTCGTTCTGATTGGCTGTGATTGTGTCACATATCATCCAATCAGAATTTAGAGACAGAACTGTCAATTTTTTTTCCAATTGTTGACTTTGTTTATTTAGAGTTGTTGGTTTCCGTTTGTCTTCTGCAGTGCTCGTGTCGTAAAGACATGGTGAAGATCTCCATGGACGTCTTTGTCCGCTGCTTGCAGCCCGACCGCTATGATCTGTGGAAACAGGGGAAAGACAACACGGTCCTGGACCACCTCAAACCCACGAACCTCACCAGCCCCGAGCTGGAGCACTGGAGGAAAAACAGAGTCACATACAGAGAGAAACTCCTGCGCAGGTGCCCAAAATGTTTTGTTTTCAGATCTTGTCGCTGCAAATATCTTTTCACGTTTGGTTTTAAGTAAGTTCATTATCCATTTCCGTTGTTTGTCGTAAAGCTCAGGTGAAGTTTCAATGGACCTTTGATCTTTACTGGTTGAATCGTAATATGTAAAAACTATCAAGTGGGAAACTTTTGGGTTGAAATAAGTTCGTTTTCCATTTCCATAGTTTGTCGCAGAGTTTAGGCAATGTTTTATTGACCTTTGACCTGTACTATTTGAATCGTAGTACGTAAAAACTCTCAAATGGGGAAAGTTTTGGGTTGAAATAAGTTCATTATTGACCTTTGACCTTTACTGTTTGAATCGTAATTCGTAAAAACTATCAAGTGGGAAATGTTTGGGTTGAAATAAGTTTATCCATTTGCCTTGTTTTTTTTTTTTTGAGCTTGGGTCAAGTTTTTATTGACCTTTGACCTTTATTGTTTGAATTGTAATATGTAAAACTATCAAGTAGGAAACGTTTGCTTTGAAATGAAAGTTTATCAATTTGTGTGTTTTTTTTTGTTTTGTTTTGTTTTGTTTTGTTTTATTGAGCTTAGATGAAGTTTTATTGACCTTTGACCTTTACTGTTTAAATCATAATACGTAAAGACTATCAAGTGGGAAATGTTTAGGTTGAAATAAGTTTATCCATTTGCATTTTTATTTAGCTTAGATACAGTTTTTATTGACCTTTGACCTTTACTGTTTAAATCGTAATAAATAAAGCCTATCAGGTGGGAAATGTTTGGGTTGAAATAAGTTTATCCATTTTTGCTGTTTGTCATAGAACTCAGGTGAAGTTTTTATTGACTTGACCTTTACCGTTTGAATAGTAACACGTAAGAACTCATGTGGGAAATATTTAGTTTGCAGAAAAACTTCATTATCTGTTTGCGTGTTTTATCGTAGAGCTCAGGCGAAGGTGAAACAGTTCCGACGTCTGAAGCTGGAGGAGGTAAAGATCTTGGCGGAGGAGGGAGTGGACCTGGACATGAGCGAGTACCTGCGTAAGGTGGAGGAGCGCGAGCAGCAGCGACGGCAGCAGAAGGACGAGCGCATGGCGCGAGAGGCGCTCCTCACACTAGAGGCGCTGGAGAGGGAGGAGCAGGAGCAGGCGGAAGCGGAAGCGGCCCTTCGCGAAGGAGGTAAACCCTAGCAACCACATAGTAACACCCCAGCAACTGTTATTACTGAACGTGTGATGGCATTTTCTTCAAATTCCTTCATCTTTGTTGTCGTTCAGCAGGCGAAGATGGAAAAACAGAATCTCAGGATCCTCCACAGCAAAACGGAGAGGAGGAGGAGAAGAAGAAGAAGAAGAAAAAGAAGAAGCCGAAGCATCCCGACGAGCTCTCCTTTCAGCAGGTGTTTGAGCAGTTCGCTTCCACCGAAACTCAGAATCAGAGTAACGGAGCTGCTCCTGGCCTGCAGGTCAGCTCTTTCTCTGACCCTTCTCTGAGGGTTTTTAGGGGATTTTAAATGTTGAGGTAAATTATTGTTAAATGTTTTTGTTCTCAGCCGAGTCCCTTTACGAAGCTGAAGAAGAAAGTTGAGGTGAAGAAGAGCCGAAGACATCCGTTCAGCAAGCCTCCCATGCGTTCGCCTCACTCCATAGTCAAACAGGAAGCTTCCAGCGATGAGGGTGAGTACTGCTTTCTTGATGACATCAACGATAAACGTTAAGCGCGATATACTTTCAGTATGAAATTGAAGTAAATTACAATTTTTGATTCATGAAGCACGAGCAGATTTTGGCGTAAATTGTTCATAAATCCTTTTTATGTTAATTATCAATTCGTTTTGATGCTAAATTTTATGCAAGAACAGAATTCTGAAAGATTTTCATGGATTTGTTTTGAATTTTGACAAAAAGTGATTTTCGTAATTTTATCCTTAAAATGGCATTCTTGCATGCAAAGAAACTCGTCATTACATTCACAGTAACATCTAATTATTATTATTACAAAAATCTAATTATGTTCTGAAGGCAGTTTTATTTGTAATATTTTTACAATTTTTCATTAAGCTTTTGTTAATTTACGTTTTACTTGTTTTTAAAATAATGTCTGTAAAATGGAATGTTCGTAAGCTGTTCTTGCATAATTTGTTCAATTAAATGCAGAATTTTACGTTAGCGTAAATTTGTTGCATGAGTTCATTTTGTTCATTTTTTAAGTTCATAATGGCGTTCTTAAAATCAGAAGCTATTCTTGCATGCACAGAGTCTTATTTTTTGCATGTTTGAAATATTATATTGAAAGTAACTTGCAAAAAATGTAATTATGTTCTGAGGATTGTTCGTAATGTAATATTATTATTTTTTTTATTTTACTTTTTAAAAATTGTTTGTAATGCTGTAGTTAATTTACATGTTTTGCTTGGGTTTTTTTAAATGCAGATTGTAATAATAAAATGCTTAAATCAATAAATTGAATGCGGAAATTTGCATTTAGTATAGTTTTGCTAAAATTAGCTGAATTTGTTTTGTTCATGTTTCAAGTTCGTAATGGCGTCCTTAATATCAGATAATAATTATGTTGTGAAGGTTATTCGTAATGATATTTTTAAAATTGTTCGTAAATCTGTTGTTCATTTACATTTTGCTTGTGCTTTTTTTTTTTAATGCAGTTTGTAGTAATGTCTGTAAAATGTGATGTTCGTAAACTATTCTTACACATTTAGTTGAATTTAATGCAGAAATGTGCATTAGTATAGTTTTACTAAAAACTTTCCAGAATGGTTGTTCACGTTTCAAAATGACGTTCGTAAAATCAGATGCCGTGTGTAAATTTGTTTATTGAAGCTATTCTTGTTCGCACATAATCTCGTTTTTGGCATGTTTGAAAAGTTATATTCGAAATAACTTGCGAAAGAAATCTATTTATGTTCTGAGGGTTGTTCGTAATTTTTTATTTATTTATTTTTTAAATTGTTCGTAAAGCTGTAGTTAATTTACATGTTTTGCTTGCGTTTTTTTTAAATGCTGATTGTAATAATGTCCATAAAATGGAATGTTCGTAAACTGTTCTTGCATAATTCGTTCAATTGAATGCAGAAATTTTGCGTTAGGTATAGTTTTACAAAACATTTTCCAGAATTTTTGTTTACGTTTCAAAAGAAGTGCGTAATGACGTTCTTAAAATCAGATGCCGTGTGAAAATTTGTTTACTGAAGCAATTCCTGCATGCACATAATCACGTTTTGCGTGTTTGAAAAATAATATTCGAAATAACTTGAAAAATTTAATAATGTTCTGAAGGTGGTTCGTAATGATATTTTTAAAATTGTTCGTAAAGCTATTGTTCATTTACATGTTTATTTTATGTTTTTTTTTTTTTTTTTTTTTTTTTTTTTTTAAATGCAGTTTGAAATAATGTCTGTAAAATGTAATGTTCGTGAGCTATTCTTGTATATTTAGTTGAATTTAATGCAGAAATTTGCGTTAGTATAGTTTTACGAAAAATATGCCGGATTTTTTTTGTCAAATTTCGAAAGTAGTACGTAATGACATTGTTAAAATCAGATGGCGTGTGTAAATTTGTTTATTGAAGCTATTCTTGCATGCACAGAAACTCGTTTTTGGCATGTTTGAAAAATTATATTCAAAATAACACATAAATAATATTTTTTTAATTAAATGCAGATTGCATAAATTATTCTTGCATAATTCGTTGAAACTAATGCAGAAATTTCCGTTAGTGTAGTTTTGCAAAAAAATTGATCTAAACTTCCTTTGTTCGTTTTTTTTAAAAGACGTTCGTAAAATCAGATGACGTGTATAAATTTAATACATACAACAAATAGCGATTAGTTCATAAAGCTATTGTTAACTTACATGTATTGCTTGTGTTTTAGAAATGCAGTTTGTAATAAAGTCTGTTAAGTTGAATGAAGTTCGTAAAACGATTTTTGCGTAATTTGATGAATTTGATGCAAAAACTTGGTAATGACATTCTTAAAATCAGGTGACGCATGTAAATTTTGTTCTTGCATGTACAGCAACCTTTCTCTCATTTTTCAGAAATTCAGAATAACGTATGAAAAAAATGGAATGATGTTCTTAAGGTTGTTCGTACAACTTTACAACTTCATGCAAATGTGCGTGAATTGAATGTGGCAATTGATGTAACGCTAACTTTGCGAAAGATTTACCTTAATTTATTTTGCTCCTCTTTAAAAGATAGCTTTAGCAATGTCAGTCGTAAAAACGTTAAATTGTTCTTGAAGCCATTCTTGAATTACATGTTTTGATTGTTTGTTTTTTTTTTAAATGCAGTTCGTAATAATATCCATAAAAATCAAATGACGTTCGTGAAACCATTCTTACTTAAATTGTTGAATTTGCGTTTTACGAAAAAATGTACCTAGATTCATCTGTTTGTTTCATAAATGATAGTAGTTAAATTTATTTGTGCATTCATTCATATATAAATGGTAAAAATGTAAAATCGTAAGTCGTAAAATCAAACAACATTAAACGTTAAAAAAAAACGTACAACTCAGAGACATTTCATTAGTTTGTTTCATAAATTACTTTCATAATGACATTTTTAAAGGATGTGAAAAAAATGGAAATTTTTATGTATTTTCGTATGATTTCTTTTTTTTTTTTTTAAAGCCAATAACCTATTTGTTTTAGTGGAGTAATATAAGAAATACTCCAGTTTTGTCGTCACATGTAGTTCAGGAGAACATAAAAAACTTGGCATGCTAAATAAATGTCTGATGGCACATTTTCCACTGAGGAACAAGTTGTTAAAGTTAGATATGTTTTTGCAATATGAATGTTTCTAGAACATTTCAGGCTGGCGTTTCATTTCAGATTGTTCTGGTTTGATGGGCGAGATGTTGTTTTGTGTTTGTTTGTTGTGAAAGCGTGTGCTTGCGAGCACAAAGAGCAAAAGCAATAAAGTATGAAAGGAAGCAGCCACAAACAATCAGCGCTTTATAAGACGGCGGCTGAAAGACCGTTATTGATTTGTCTGTGCTGCGTGTTATGAACAGACAGACAGCTGTAAACCTGCACCGCCCGCTGTCACTGTAGGGGGCAAAATACAGGACAGAGGGGCATCAAAACTCTCCAAAAATACATCTTCACCTGCTGTCTGTAGAGTCACAGCTCAGAGAGGGAGGACAGCACTCATACTGAGCCGTGTTTCACTTCTATATAATTAATTTACCTGTAACCTGTGTCTATCTATCTGTCTATTTATCTAAACAAATGTCTATATATCTGTTGGACGAATATATGTGTGTCAAACGAACATGCAAATGAATATCTATCTCTCTCTCTGTCTATCTATGTATCGAAATTAATGTCTTCCTATAGAACAGATATCTAACAAATACCTGTCTATATCTGTCTATCGAACGTATGTCTATCGAATGAACAAATGAACAAGCGAATGACTGAACATGTATCAAACAAATATCTGTTTATCTATCTGAACAATATCCATCAATATTGAACGAATTAATATATATCTATCGAACAAATATCTATCATGTGTCTGCCTATCTGTCTATCAAACGAACATATCTATATTGAATGAGCAAACAAATATCTATCAAACAAATGTATATGAACAATCTTTTTCAATATCTAAACGTCTAATATCTATATCGAACGAATGTCTATCGAATGAATGTTTGTCTATCTGTCGAACGAACAAATGAACAAGCGAATGACTGAACATCTATCAAATATCTATCTATCATCTATCTATCTAACAATATATATCAAACAAATATCGATCTGAACAATATCTGTCGAACAAATATCTATTGAACGATCTATCGAACGAACAAACGAACATCTATCAAACAATTATCCGTTTCTCTATCTGAACAATATCTCTCTATTGAACGAATATCTAACAAATATCTATATATCTGATAAATATTTATCTATCAAACTAATATCTATCATTTAAACACGTATCCATCTATCTGAACAATATCTCTATATCAAACAAACAAATATATATCTATCATACAAATATCTGTCTGAACAATATCTGTCAAACGAACAAATATCAAACGAATATCTATCAGTCTATCAAAAGAACAAACGTATATCTGTCAAATGTCTATCTACCTGAACACATCTAACTAAATAGCTATCCTATTTATCTACCTATTGAGCAAATATCTGTCTATCTCGAATGAATATCTGTTTATCTATTGAATGAATGTCTATTCGAATGAACAAGCGAACAAATGAATATCTCTGTTTCTTTCTATCTACATCTATCATCTATTTATCTAACAAATATTTATCCATCTATCTAAACTGTCTATCAAACGAATGGATATCTATTAAACAAATATCTATCTACCTAAACGTGTCTAACTAAATATCTATCCTATCTACCTATTGAGTAAATATCTATCTGTGTGTCTGTCTGTCTGTCTGTCTAACAAATATTTATCCATCTATCTGAACAATGTCAATCAAACGAATGGATATCTATTAAACAAATATCTCTCTACCTAAACAAGTCTAACTAAATATCTATCCTATTTATCTACCTATTGAGCAAATATCTATCTGTCTATCTATCTGTCTATCTATCTGTCTAACAATATTTATCCATCTATCTAAACGATGTCTATGAAACGAATGAGTATCTATCAAACAAATATCTATCTATCTGAACAATATCTATTTATCTATCTATATCGAACAAATATCTATCTATTGAACTAATGAATATCTATCAAACAAATATATATCTGAACAATATCTAACGAACAAATGAATATCTATCTATCAAACAAATATTCATTTATTTATCTATCTGAACAATATCTATCTAATGAATATCTATTATCTATCGAACAAATATCTATCGAAGGAATGAACGAACAAATATCTATCAGTCTGAACAATATCTGTCTACATCGAATGAACGAATATCTAGCAAACAAATATCTATCTAAACAATATCTATCTATAGAACGAATATCTACCATCCATCCATCCTTGTCTATTTGTTTGTCTAGTAAAGATGTTTTGATTGTAAGGTTTTGTTCAGTGATTGTTCTCGTGTGTTACTCCTCTGATGTGTGAATCTCACCTGTCGTCTTTTTTTTTTTCTCTCTCAGAGTTGTACTCTGGGCTGCCTGTAGGTGGCGGCGTCCAGCCGGAGGCCAAGAAGTCTGAGGAGATCGCGCTGTGGCAGAACCGCTCGCCAAACTTCCTTGCCGAGAAACAATTCAACGCCGCGATGGCGACCATCGAGCCACACTGCGCCATCTGCACGCTTTTCTGTCCGTACACACAGGTAACGTACACACTGCACACTGCAAAATACCGAAAGAGCCTTTCATAATCAGACTTATGAGTATCAGCACAAAATCTGGCCCACTTTGGTGCTTTTTTGGACCAATTAGACAGAAAGTTGTTTTATTTCTCTAGTTTAGTATGTTCTCCTCTCTCATATGTTTTTGTGTGTGTTTAGCCCATTAAGGACGCCTTCCACATCTCAGACACATCCGGCTTGGTGTCCCGGGTCGGCTGTCGCACGCGTCCGCTGGTCCCAGAGATGTGCTTCAGCGCGGGTGCCGAGAACACAGAACCGCTGCCGTCGAACTCCCACATTGGCGACGACGGCACCAGCGTCCTCCTGTCCTGCGGGAGCTGCGGACTACAGGTCCACGCAAGTGAGTTCACACACCTCACATGTGCTTCTCATAATCCGAAGAGTTTTGTCATGGCTTTGATGTGTTATGCGGTTTTCTATACAAATGTGCAAGATGAATTCCTTCAACTTGTTACTCCATGACTTAGTTCTTCGTTTATATATGTGACCTTGGACCACAAAACCAGTCATAAAGGTATATATATATATTAGATTATATACAAATATTTTTAGCAATGCGTATTACATATATATATATATATATAAATATATATATATATATATATGGACAACTTTATATATATACACACACATACACGTTGTAGTCAACATTGTGGATCAAAACCTAAAAAAGTTGTCCTAAAACCAAAACAATACCTGTTCTTGTCTTAGGACAACTTTGATGCACCTTTTTGATCCACTTCAAATGACTTACTGTATGCATGTATGTATGTATGTATGTATGTATTATATATTTATTGTAATACACATTGCTAAGAATATATATATATATATATTAGATTATATACAAATATAATACAAAATTTTATATATTTTATTTATATATATATATATATATATATATATATAAAATTTTGTATTTTTTATATATATATATATATATATATATATATATATCAAACGTCTGTCCAAAAATAAAGAATTTTTTTTTTTATTTTTTTTTTTAATATAGTTGTTGGTAAAATTTTGACTTTCTTGTACAAGTAAAAAGTGTTGCACTTGTTCCTGTAAAAATTAATATAGTCATATAAATGTTAAAAAAAAAATACATTTACATTTGCATTTTTACATGTAAAACATAAGTAAATAAAAAAACAAATATAACAAAATACAAACAAAAATAATAACAAAATAACAAAATAATTTATTTTAGTTTTTTAAATAGATTTATTATTATTTGTTTGTTTTCAGGTTAATTGGTTTAATTGATTGAGTCCTTTTTTTAAAAATAAAAATAATTATTCGTAATATATTTTATGTACTGTTTTATCAAATGTATTTCGTCAAATATAGCTAACACCTGTCCAAAAATAAACAGATTGTTCTATCTACACACCTCTAACATAATATTTTTGTTGCAATAGTTTCTTTCACTTCCTTCTTAAAAAGGAAGTAGTTTAACTCAAAATCTCTCCTGTCTTTCACATCTGCATCTCTGTCTCCAGCTGTTTGTTTGCCTCCTTCGCACAAATCTGCATATTTCAGATTTCAGTCTGTGTTTGCTAATAAACGCCCTTGATTCTGTGTTTATCTGGTCGCGGGGCCTCGAGAGCCTCTTACGGCGCCTCGGCCGTCACTCCAGCCAATTTACCGTCAGTCAGGCTGAACTTGACTTATTTATTTAGACGAGGACAGAAAAGAAACTCCCGAAGAGGAAAACACAGACGGGAAAGCGGCTTGTTTGGACGGTTTCTCTCTAAGCCGCGTAGCCAATTAGCCGCGTGTTGGGAGCATCGAGGTGACGCCGCGCTCTGATTGGCCCGTTTGGGTTTTTTTAAATGAAAAATGACAGTTTAGACCAAACGATTTAAGTTTTCATGATGTTTTTGTGTTTTCCTGACGCATCCGGCCGTGATATTTGCCGTCGGCTGACGACGTGATTAGATTTACCCGCGAAAGAACGAAGCGCCCGGTTTCGCTCAGATACCTTCCGGTGGCTGTTTGTAAGTTCATTACGGCGAGTCGTTCAGATTTATGAAGTGCGATCGCTGTGGCGTGTTAGTCTGCTTTTAGCGGCGCTAATCACTTTACCGTCGCTGTTTTCACTCTGTCAAACTAATTCAAGTCGTCAGTGTGTCAGAAGAGTACTTGCTCATATTTTACCTGCGCTGCTGTCAGCTCCGCTCAGGCTTTCTGAAAGAAGCACAGCTTATGAAACATATTTCTGGCTCGTAAATCTCAACCGGTGACCCACGCTTGATTGAAATAGCTGATATATAACACGCACCTGTGTTCATACGTCAGCTCGGTTATAAATTACTGTACCAGGTATGGTAAATGGCCTACAGTTGCTGTATTAATTAGTAGAAGCATAGTTTATGCAACTCTTGTTAAGACTGAAATAATAGTAATAATATATTTTTGTACATAAAACTATTGCTTTGTTAATTTTTTCCTTTGTTGTTGTTTTTGTTTGTTTATTAATTCATTTGGCGTATTCTTTTCTTCTGTTGTTTGTTGTTCTGTTTTTTTTTTTTTTTTTTTTTTATACTTAATGTTTTTAAAGTATTTTTTGTGACACTTCTTTTATGTTTTTTCTTTAACAATAATAATAATAATAATAATAATAATAATACTGATCATTATTATATAATTATTGTTTTTTATTTAATTTATTTCTTTAGTTTTTAATTTCATTTATTGTTAATTGGGTTCTTTTTATCTTTATTTTTGTCATTTTTTCATTCCTTTGTTTCTGTTTCATTTGATATTTATATTCTGTATTTTCTTTAATAAAAATAAATATTATTATTAGCATTTTTATTTGTGTATATATACATTTTATGTATTATGTAATTTTTTTTGTATAGTTCATTTTGTTTTCTTTGCTTTTTTTGTTCATTCTTTTTTGTCTTGTGTCTGTCATTGTTTTTTTTCTTTTTTTGACTGTCATTGTTTCTTTTTTTCTTAATTTTATTTTTATGTATTTTTTATTTTTTATTTAAATTGTCTTTAATTTTTTTTAAAGACATATTTTTAAATGTTTTCTTTTTTCACTTGTTCATTCTTTTCTTTTTTCTTTTGTTTTTAATAAAAATAAAAAATATGATTATTTTTATTTGCTCATTTTCTTCTTTCTGTTTGCTTTTAATAAAAATGGATATTATTAGCTTTTTTATCTGTCTATATATACATTTTATATATTATGTAATTTGTTTTGTGTATTGTTCATTCTTTTGTTTCTGCTTTTTTTTTGTTTATTCTTAATTTTTTTGTCTTTCATCTGTCATTATTTTTCTTTTTTTAAATACATTTTTAATTTGTTTCTTTTTTTGTCTTTTTCACCTGTCTTTTTTTTTTTTTTTTTTTTGTTATTGTCATGTTTAATTCTCATTGGTTTCTTGTGCTTTTTTTTTTTTTCTTTACTTTTATTTATTTATTTTATTTTATTCAAATGAATTTTCTCTTTAATTAGTTTATATATATATATATATATATATATATATTTTTTTTTTTTTTTTTATTTGTTAATGTCATTATTTCTTTAATTTTTCTTTTTATCTTAATATATTTTTTATTCGTTTCCTTATTTTTTTAAAAATTATTATAATATAAATATAATAAAAAAAATAATACTTTTTTTTTTTTTTTTTTTTTTAATAATTTTACAAATATTTTACAGAAAAATATCATGTCTTTAATCATTTTACTCTTAACTTGGTTTTATGTAACCAAAAAGCCACTCAAATCTATGTAATAGAGATTTTACTGCATGAACATCCCTTTAGTATGGTAAAAATTCCCTTTACCATAATAAAATCACTCCATTTTGACCTGAAGTGCCTCACTGCTTTCATTTACTGTCTCCATGCAACGAGTTTCCCGCTGAAAGCAGATCCCGCGGCTCCCCGGAGGTGTTTTAAACGCTCAGATTCCCTTGACTTCCTCTTGCAGAGGCGACAGCGAGCCACCGACACAAATGAACCGTTCCAGGACAAAAGAAAAAAAAAACAACAACAGCAGCATTTCCAGCTTGTTTGCTTTCCAAAGACTTGAAGAGGAGGCCGTGAAGTGAAAGACAGCTTGTTAGTCGACGCTGTCTTTGCATCCTCGTCTCTCCGTGCTATTTTGGGGTTTTTGCTAAGCGCTCGTACGCTTGAACTCACAAGCGGCGCTTATGAAAACGGCTCGGCGGAACATGCGCGCGCGTCGCATATTAAACTAATGCCCGGAGGCCGTGTTTGTATCCCGTCCTCCATTACGGCTCCGGCTGGGCTCGGACGCGACGCCCCGCCGTTCGTGTTTACCTGGCGCGGCGGCTGAAAGCTGCTGATTTCGATAAGACGGGGCAGAGCTGTAAATGACAACGTGTCAACGGTGGCTTTCCGTTCGCGTGAGCCGTATCACGGGCCATTTTATAGTCGCAGGGAGTCTGCGGTAATTATGGGGAACGGCGACTTGACGACATCAGGGCTCTCCTGTGCTGCTCCAGTCTCAAATATGACGTTTTCGTTTCTTTATGTTTTGTTAGAAACTAACAAGTTGTAATATTTTAACGATTAATGACTCGAAATGGCTCTGCGACGTGTATAATTTGCGTAACACAACGTGTTTCCAACTGAAAGTGAATATTGATTTTATTAGCTGTGATTTGATTGGCTAGTAAAAATTGTGCTATGATGTTATTGGTTATTATTATTTGTCCCCGCCTACATTTTTTAAAAGTAACCTACACTAGTGAATCGTAAACAGTATGTTTAATATATTTTAGTTTCGTTCGTTCATTCGTTTCCATTTCTTTTATGCTTTTTCATTCTTTGTTTTCTTTGTTCATTCTTTTGTTTGTTTCTTTTCAGTTTGATTTGTGATTTTTGTGTTAATGAATTTGTTTTTTTGCTCAATTTCATTGCTTGTTCGAATTTCATTTGCTCAATTTCGTTTCTTTCATCTTTTCATTTTTTTATATTAAATGTAAGTGAATAAAGTTGTTTTTTGATAGAAAATAAGAACCTGTTTATTTTTTAACATACACTAGTACATCGTACACAGTATGTTTAATATATTTTAGTTTTGTTTGTTTTTACTTTCGTCTTTGCTTTTTCATTCTTTATTTTTTTTCCTTTAATTTGTTTCCTTTTTGGTTTGATTCTGATTTTGTGTTAATGAATTTGTTTTTTTTTTTTTGTGCTCAATTTCGTTGTTCGTTTGTTCAAATTTCATTTGCTCGATTTTTGTTTCTTTCATCTTTTCATTCTTTTTAAATTAAATGTAAGTGCAGAAAGTTTTTTAATAGAAAATGATAAAAACCTGTTTATTTTTTAACATACACTAGTACATCTTACACAATATGTTTAATATATTTTAGTTTTGTTTGTTTTTACGTTTTACGCTTTTTTTTTTAATTCTGTTTTTTTTCCCCTTTGATTTGTTTCTGTTCAGTTTGGCTACTGATTTTAATGAATTTGCTCTATTTCATTGCGTGTTTGTTTGATTTTCATTTGCTTGATTTTGTTTCTTTGATCTTGTTTTTTGTTCATTTCTTTTATATTAAATGTAGGTGAATAAAGCAATTTTTTAAATAGAAAATTATAAAAACCTACACATTTGTACACATTGTTTTGTTTTAGTTTTGTCTGTTTTTACTTTTGTTTTCGTTCATTGGTTTGTTTGGCTTTTTTAGTATTCTATAATTATTTTATGATTTTGTGCTTATTCTTAGTTTTTTGTTGATTGTTTTCGTTGGATATTTTTTCAGTTTAGCTTTTGTTTTAATTTTTCTTATTAAACTTTTTTGAAAGTTTTAGAAATGTAAAAAATTATGTTTTTTTTCCATGGTTAATTACAAAATCTTTTAATTTTTGTTCGTTCTGTTTTTTTTTGGTTTTTGTTTTTTAACTTTGGTTCTTTTTTTTTTTTTTTTGCTTGTTTGTTTGTTCTCCGTTCTTTTGTTTGTTGAACTTTTTTTTTTTTTTAAAGTTAATATTTAAGTTTTATTTCATGACAAATCACAAAATGTTTTTTTTTAAATAACACTTTTTTTCACTGTTCTTTTTTTTGTTGTTGATTTTCATTTTGTTGTTTTGCTTTTATTTTTATTTTTTTTTTTAATTTACATTTTGTTTACTTTTCAGCTTATCTGTTTTTGTTTCGCTTTTTTGTTTAGTCTTTTGTTTTAATTTTTCTTTCATTCTTCGTTCATTTTTGTTAAATCAAACAGAAGTTGTTTTTGATGCAAAAAGAATTAAAGAAACAATTTATCTTTGTAAATAACATACACTGATGAATCAAACACAGTCTGTTTAATAAATAACTAAGTACAAATGTACATTTATCGGTATGATTTGTAGATGGCTAAGTTTCCGTTGTTGTTTTCGTCAGGTTGTTACGGCGTCAATCCCGACACGAAACAGGAGGGCTGGACGTGTTCACGATGTACTGCGGCCGAATGGACAGCTGTAAGTATCGCAAACGCCTTTCACGCAAACATGGATTAGTTGTTTAGTAGTTTAAATCATGTAAGTCTTAAGCAGAAATCTGTTTACTGAACCTCTGTTATTGTTGCAGTAAAGTTTTGTTTGTTATTGTTGATTGGTGTTTGTTTATTGTCACAGGCCTGCTGTTTGTGCAGTTTAAGAGGAGGAGCTTTGAAGAAAACCACAGATGACAGGTCTAATATTTTAGCCTCTGTTTCTCTCATATCACACGTCAATTACGAGGAGCTACACGGCATCTGCTCGTGCTAATTTGACAAACGAACCGTGCGTTTGGCGTCTCGTCCGCAGGTGGGTTCACGTGATCTGCGCCGTCGCTGTGGCCGAGGCTCGTTTCGTTAACGCGGTGGAGCGAGAGCCGGTGGACGTGACGGCCGTACCCGACACCAGGAAGAGTCTGGTGAGTCAAGACACGCCTCCTCGTTATTTTAATGAGTTAAAATGGAGGTTTCACTTTTTGTTCGTTCTGTGTTTTTGCTTTGTTTTATATTTTGGTTTCGTTCATTTGCTCATTTGTGGCTTCACTGATCTGTTTAGTTATGTTTGTTCTTCTTTTTCATTCTTCTGTTTGTTTCTTGCTTTGCTTTTTTTTTTTTTTTTTTTTGTTCACGTTGTCATTTAGGTCATTTTTTCATTCCTTTTATTTGTGTTCTTGCATTGTTTTTTACTTTTTTCGTTTTAGTTCACTCATAATTTTTTGGGTTGTTTGTTTGTTTCATTTGTTTTTATTATTCCTTTTGTTTTTCTTACGTTTTTCTCTTTTTGCCATTTTGTTTTTTAATTTGTAAATTTTTTGCTCATTTGTTTGATTTGTTTTTTCTTTTTTTCTTACGTTGTCTCTTGTTTTGCTCTGTTTGTAGAGTTTTTTTTTTTTTTTTTTTTTTTTTTTTTTTTCAACTTGTTCCATGTTAGTTAATTTCGCTCGTAATTTCACAAATTTTTCTCATTTTTGCTGTTTTGTTGTTGTTTTTTTTTTACTTTTTCATTTTAGTTCATACATTTTTCGCCTGTTCGTTTGTTCGATTTAATTTGTGCATTGTAACTTGTTTATTCCTAATTTTCTTGCTTCTCTCTTTTTATACTTTGATTTGTTTTTTGTCATTCATTGTCATTTATTGTTTTTTTTTTGTGTATGTTTTAATTTCATTCATTTTCTACATTAGTTTTTGTTTGTTCTTTTAGTTTTTTATTCTTTTGTTCCTTTTTATGTTTTGTTTTTGTTTTATGATTTGTTTGTTTTTCTTAGACATGTTTTTTATTCCTTTCATACTCTTTGGGGATTTTTTTCTGCTTTTTTGTTTTAGATCATTTTTCTTGATCTTTTGTTTCTTGTTTTTGTTCTTTTATTCTGTTACTTCCAGTCACTCTTTTTTTGTTCATATTGTAGTTTCATTCATTTTCTACTGTTTTCATTTGTTCTTTGTTTCTCATTTGGCTTTTTTCTGTTGTTTCTTTCATTTCTTTAGTCATTTGTTGGCATTTTTTTTTCTACCTTTTCATTTATGCATTTTTGCTTTTCCCTTTCATTCTTTCATTTGACTGCCTCTGTTTTTCATTCATTCGCACTTTTGTTTTTCTTTTGCTCATTATTTAGTTTCTTTTTTTTGTCTTATTCGTTCTTTCACTCTTTTTGTTTCTTCCATTTCTAAGTTTGTTTTCTTTTGTCATTTTGCTGTCATTCTCTCTCTTTCTCAGAGGATATGATGCATTATTAATGACATGCAATGCCTGAATAATCAGGTGTCGTTCCTCACTGTGCTAAATGAACTGCATTGATTATATAGGCAGGTTTCTCCTCCTCCGCCGCACGTCTCAGCTCTGCTCAATGCGTCGGCACAAACACACAACCCAGAGCTGCTTCAGCACACGATGCAATGAAAAACATGCTCTAAACCTCTCATACATACAACTTCAGCTTCCATTCGCCATTAGCAAGCAGAAAAACGCCAGTAACGAATGAAGATGAAACATTTAGTCTCGTTAATTGCACGTTTTCGCTCTAGAACAAGAAACGGCGTCGTTTTGTAGATTAAAAGGAGGCCGCTTTATCTTCCCGCTCGCCACCACACAAAATGGATGCCGGCTCTTGATGTATGAATAAATAACTGCGAGCTCGATGCTCGTAAATCACACGTTTTTTTTCCTCTTCCCTTGTCCGTTGGCCTGTCTTGCGATCAATCCCCGGCAAATGATAAATCAGAGGCTTTCACCGGCCGATGAAATATTTCCGAGCCGGCGCCGCATCGAAAGGCCGCCGTACATTACGGCCGCTTGGCCACAGGGGGCTGAAATGAAGTATTGACAATTTAATAAAGAATTTTTATTCCTGTCGATATCTGTGTGTGTGCGCGCGCTTTGGAGGTGGTTTATGTGGAAATGAAGGAGATGAGGAGACACACAGGGAGGAACAGACACAAAATGTTTCCATTTGAGAGGATCTTCGCAAAGAAATGCTAAAATATTGAGTGCTTTTATTTTAAATAGTCTCATGCTATAAAATCAACCCTGATTTCTGCATTTAAGTCAGTGTGAAATCCAAATAGACTGTCTTTGTGAACATAACTAATAGTAAATGTTCATCTTTGTAATCTTTCATTGGAGCTGCTGCTGTGCTCTGGAGATGACTGGTTTTCAGCTGACACATGGAAATAATGTTAGCCAAAAGCCAAATAGCTGTTTAGCATTGACTTAGCACGGTTCAGGCACAGTTCTGGTATGAAACACCCATTTATGGATTCATAAAATCACTTTTTCCTCATTTAATATCTTTGTTTGTTACTGAACATCTACTTTTTTGTTTGTTTTTTGTTCAGTCACATGGTGTTTTGTTTTGGCTGGTCTCCCAGGCTGGTTTAAAGTGTTTTTTGCCCATTTTTTTGCTGGTCACCCTGCTGCTGAAAACAACTAAAACCAGCCTAAGCTGGTTGGCTGGTTTTAGCTAGTCATCCAGTCTGGTCTTAGCTGGTCAGGCTGGGAGACCAGCTACTTCCAGCTTAAACCAGCTAAAAGCAGCCAACCAGCCTAGGCTGGTTTTCTTTTTTTTCTTTTTTTTCAGCAGAGCAAGCTAAACTGGTCGAGCAATTTTCAAATTAAACCTGTTGAGACCTGTTAGCTGGTTTAAAAGGTTAACTGAATTTTGTTAAATCAGCTGGTTTTAGCTGGATTTTTTTTAATTCATGCTAGCAACACGTTAATCATGTTAAAAACATGTTAGAAACATGTTAACTATACGTTAGCAATAAGCTAACATGCAAATTGCATTAAAAACATGTTAAAAACAATCATGTTGAGAAACATTAGCAACATGCTAAGCATGTTAGAAACATGTTAACAAAATGTTACATGTTAGGAATACGTTAAAAACATACTAAAATGCTAACTGCATTAAAAACTTGTTAAAAACATGTTAATCACGTTAAACACGTTAACATGTTAAGCATGCTAGAAACATGTTAGCAAAATGCTAACTGCACTAAAACATGTTAGCAATACGTTGGCAACATAATCATGCTAATTGCATTAAAAATATTTTTAAAACATGTTAAAAATCATGTTAATCACATTAAGAAACATGTTAAACATGTTAAGCATATTAGAAACATGTTAGCAAAATGTTAATTGTTAACATGTTAGCATTATGTTAGCTATATGCTTACATGCTAATTGCGTTAAACGTTAAAAATGTTAACAAAATACTAATTGTGTTAACATGTTAGCAATACGTTAGCGGCATGCTAATCGTGTTAGTAACATGCTAATTGCATTAAAAACATGTTAAAAAATTTTAATGACTTTAAGAAACATGTTAACATGTTAAACATGTTAGAAAAATGTTAATTGTGGTAAAAACATGTTAGCAATACTTTAACAACATGCTAATCATGCTAAAAACGTGCTAATTGCATTGAAAACATGTTAACAATATGTTAAAACCATATTACATTAAGAAACATGTTAACATTAATCATTCTAGATGTTAATTGCTAATTGTGTTAAAACATGTAAATAATGTTAAGAAACATGCAGCCAACATGCTAATCAGGTTATAAACATGTTAGTAAAATGTTAGCAACATGTTAAAAACATGTTAATCATGTCAAAAACATGTTAACAAAATGCTAGTAACATTTTAATTGTTAGCAACGTTAACAACATACTAGCAACATACTATGTTAATAATGCTAGAAACGTGCTAACAACATGCATCAGGTTAAAAACAAGCTAGCAACATCAAAACATGTTAATCATGCTACCTGAATGTTAACATCTAAATCGCATTAAAGCCATGCTAACGACATGCTAGCCATGTTAAAAACAAGCTAGCAACATGTTAAAATGTGTAAATCATGCTATCAGCATGCCAATCGCATTAATAACATGCTAATGAGATGTTAATCATGCTAACAACATGCTAGCAACATGTTAGCAATGTCTCTCTAATCTTTGTATCTAAACCTTCAAACTTTAAGCTTTTACAATTGCTCCAAACTTTCAGACTTGGCTTTATCAAGCCAGCTTCAAAGTTTGTTCCTAAACTTTACTCATCTAGTTTGTTTTATTGTTTTGTTCTCCATTTTCCATTCATTTTTTTTTTTTTTTTTTTTTTTGTGCTTTAGTTTTTCGTTTTGTTTACAGTTTACATTTTGTTTCTTTCATCTTTTTAAATTTTGTTTTGTTTTCTAAAATTCACTCTTTGTGAATGTTTCTTAAGGTGTATTATAATTCACACATTAATAAATGTTTTTATTTGAAATCTGTTATTGAAGAGCAAGCTGCTTTTTCAGTTTACCATTATAGCCTTGACTTGAATTCCCATTCTTTATTTGATAAATCACTTTATGTCATTGAGTATCTTGACAATTTGTCACATTACAAAGGCTGTAACTCATGTTTCATGTTTACGTTTCCTTGTTATGATTTGCAGAAGTGCGTCTACTGCCACAAAACGACTAAGCAGATCTTTGGTGCGTGCATCCAGTGCTCGTTGGACAACTGCTCCACGTCCTTCCACGTCACCTGCGCCCTCCTCGCCGGAGTGGTCATGAAGCCGGCCGATTGGCCGTACGTGGTGTCCGTCACCTGCCACAAACACAAACAAACCAATCAGAAGGTGCGTAGCCACTTAAGAAGGGATCTTAATGCACATGGTGATCCTCAAACTGACGCTTTACCTCCACTGCAGGTCAAAAATAGTTCGCGTGAGCTGTCTTTGGGTCAGGAGGTCATCGGCAGGAGCAGCAACGGCTGGTTCTACCGCTGTACCATCACCGGCATCGGCACGCAGAACTACTACGAGGTCAACTTTGACGACGGCTCCTACTGTGACAACGTCTTCCCAGAGAACCTGCTGGTGAGCAAGAAACACCAACAAATAGTCATTTTTAGGAATTTACAGTGGTTTTTATTTGCTAAAACCACCTTTATCATGATAAAATCACTAACATACAGCCTCTTGTGACATATTGCCTTATAAAATGCATAGTCCTGGTGGAAATCTAGATTTGTTTAATTATTTTATTATTATTATTATTATTATTATTATTATGGTTTATTATTATCATGTTGTTTTTTTTTATTATTATTATAGTTTTTTTTTATTATTATGGTGATTATGGTTGCCAAGTGGTTTTGGTATGGAACCCTGTTTCCGCTACTGAATTTAAAAAATAAATAAATTAAATTAAATTACGAAAATTACATGATGTAAACTCAGTTGCAAAAAAGTCAGATTTGCGAGAACAAACTCTCATTTGTGAGAAAAAGGTCAGAATTGCGAGATATAAACTTGCAATTTGAGAAAAAAAAGTCAGAATTTGCAAGTAAAAAGTGATATAAACTTGCAATTGTGAGAAAAAGTCTGAATTGCGAGTAAAAAGTCTGATTTGTGAGTGAAAAGTCAATTGCATAATATGAATATGAGAAAAAAGTCATAATTTAGTTCAATTCAAGTTTGTTTGTATAGTACTTTTCACAGTACAAATTGTTGCAAAGCAGCTTTACAGAAAACTGAAGTTTCTACAATATATTTAGTAGTTTTACTAGTGGTCAAGTTAATGTTAGTTATAGAGATATAAACTCGCAATCACAAAAAAAAGTCAGAAGTATGAGATATTAACAGAATTGTGAGGGGAAAAAAAAGTCTGAATTACGAGTAAGAAGTCTGAATTGCGTGAGAGAAACTCTTAATTGTGAGAGAAAAGTAAGACTTGCGTGATATAAACTTGCAGTTGCAAGAAAAAAAGTAAGAATTGAAAGATATTAACGGAATTGTAAAATAAAGGGGGATTTGCGTGATATAAACTCGCAACTGCAAGAAAAAACTTTGAATTGCATGATATAAACTTGGAAATGCAAGAAAAAAGTCAGAATTGCAAGTTTATATCATGCATTTCTGAGTTTAAAAAAAGTCAGAATTGTGAAAAGTTGCAATTTTTTTTTTTTTTTTTTTTTTTAATTCAGTGGTGAAAATGGGCTTCCATACTTTTGCGCATTCATTTGGCTCACCCAATCAGGTTCTAGAGATTTTGGTTACTGAAACCTCCTTAATCATAAAAATAAATAACTGTAATGTATGGCATCTTGTAGCTTATTGCCATCTAAATGCATAATTCTTGTCCTGGATGCTGATTGGTTGAACTTTAGATTGGCTAAATCTACCTGTAGGTTGTTATGGCCGTCAAGTGGCTCTGACGCGTTAATTGGGCTCATCCAGTTCGACTTCAGAGCTATAACTGTCAGTTTGATCCATCATCTCTGATTTCTCTCTTTCAGAGTCACGACTGCCTGAGGAACGGCCCTCCAGAACTGGGCGAACTCGTGGTGGTCAAGACAGTCGACGGACGGGTTCTCAACGCGTCTTTCGTCAAGGAACACGTCCACCGATACTACCAGGTAATCGGCACATCTTACATTTTTATTTGTATTTATGTATCCCCCATTTTACAATTCTTAGATTAGAGTAATCCATTTCAAACCAAACCAGGCCATTTCATCTTCTTTCGTTCTTTGTTTTTTGTGTATTTTTTTTTTTTTGTACCAGTAAAGACACGCAACGTCTAGGTCAAGAACCTACATCTTTAAGTCAACTTTTTTGTGATTCCCAGCCTTATCCGAGTCTTTCAGGAGTCCCACATTTGGTGCAAAGTTTGCTTTCCTTGTACACAGAGGAGCCGCTGACATATTGAGAGGAAGGAAGGCAAGATTAATGGGAAAATGAGAAAACTAGGCAGATGTGGTGCATGGGGGATTTACGGAGTCTGTAGATGAAGCTTATGAGGTGTGATGGACCGCAGACGGGGAGAGCAGACCGCCATTTATCTGCTGTTTCACATACACCCGCCGCTTCATTACAGGAAGTGATGTTGTGTTCTTGTGCAGTGATGGGCCGATGGTTTCATTCACATCTGGGTCACATTTGAATAGAAAAGTGACTCAGAAAACAACCAGAAAGCTAAATCAGATGTTTTCTTCTTTTAGTTTTTTGCCTTACCAAACTATGTTAATACATTGGTTGACACATTGGATGAACTAGTTTTGCTTCACGTCAGATTCTTTCTCATTAAAACCTAAACACACACACACACACACACAGTGTTTCATTGCTCGGCTGAACTCTTGAGAGACTCCTCTGTCAGCATTAACGAACCGCTTGATTCTCTCCTCCGCCAGAAGACTCCATTATTTATCAGATCCGTGAGTCACGGCACTCGTAACAAGCGCCTATCGCTTTCATGACGTCACTTTTACCTTTGCTAGACGCGGCAGCGCTCTCCCACCTGCCGCGGGCGATCTGTAACTGGATGTCTGTACGTTTGACAGGTCTTGAAGCTGTTGGGAATTGATCTGGAATAGGGTGTTGATTGCAAACTGGTTGAAAGTTTGCAGCTTGTTATGTTGTTGCTGGATGCTCTTCCATTCTGCTCTTCCACAGTGTTACAAAGATGGTCTCTGAGCAAACTGACAAAAAATGATTTGAGGTGTCTAAACTATCTGTATTTCTTTCAAGGTGGAGTTTCAGGACGAGACACAGATCTTACTGAAACGTAGCGAGATTCATTCTCTGAACCAAGAGCTGCCCAAGAGGGTCATGTCTCGTCTGGTAAGCGCTTTTATTTCCTTTGGGGCGAGTAGTGTATGTTTCTACACACTAAATTGACAGTAATGTTGACTTATTTTTTCTCAGAACTGCTTTATGTAACCTCGTAATTCTGACTTTTTTCTCTCAGAATTACAAGATATAAACTCACGAAAAAGTCACGTTTATGACTTAATTTCTCAGAATTGAGTTTATATCTGCGCAATTCTGATTTTATAACATACAATTGCGAGTTGCAGAATTGCATGATATAAACTCGCAGTTGCAAGGACAAAGTCAGATTTGCGAGGAAAAAAAAGTTGTGAATTGTGAAAAAAGTTCAGAATTGCGTCTAAATTGTGTGATATAAACTTGCAGTTGCCAGAAAAGTCACAGTTGGGTGATACAAACTCGCAACTGCCAGAAAAACTCAATTGCGAGGGGGAAAAAAAGTCAGAATTGTGTGATATAAATTCGTAATTGCGAGAAAAGTCAGAATTGTGTGATATAAATTCTTAATTGTAAGAAAAGTCAGATTTGCATAATATAAACTCGTAATTGCGAGAAAAGTCAGAATTGTGTGATATAAATTTGTAATTGTGAGAAAAGTCAATTTGCATAATATAAACTCGTAATTGCGAGAAAAGTCAGAATTGTGTGATAAATTCGTAATTGCGTAAAAAGTCAGAATTGTGTGATATAAATTTGTAATTGCGAGAAAAGTCAATTTGCATAATATAAACTCGTAATTGCGAGAAAAGTCAGAATTGTGATAAATTCGTAATTGCGTAAAAAGTCAGAATTGTGTGATATAAATTCATAATTGTGAGAAAAGTCAGATTTGCATAATATAAACTCGTAATTGCGAGAAAAGTCAGAATTGTGTGATATAAATTCATAATTGTAAGAAAAGTCAGATTTGCATAATATAAACTCGTAATTGCGAGAAAAGTCAGAATTGTGTGATATAAATTCGTAATTGCGAGAAAAGTCAGAATTGTGTGATACAAACTAGTAATTGTGAGAAAAGTCAGAATTGTGTGATATAAATTCTTAATTGTAAGAAAAGTCAGATTTGCATAATATAAACTCGTAATTGCGAGAAAAGTCAGAATTGCGTGATATAAATTCGTAATTGCGAGAAAAGTCAGAATTGTGTGATAAATTCGTAATTGCGTAAAAAGTCAGAATTGTGTGATATAAATTCATAATTGTGAGAAAAGTCAGATTTGCATAATATAAACTCGTAATTGCGAGAAAAGTCAGAATTGTGTGATACAAACTAGTAATTGTGAGAAAAGTCAGAATTGTGTGATATAAATTCTTAATTGTAAGAAAAGTCAGATTTGCATAATATAAACTCGTAATTGCGAGAAAAGTCAGAATTGCGTGATATAAATTCGTAATTGCGAGAAAAGTCAGAATTGTGTGATAAATTCGTAATTGCGTAAAAAGTCAGAATTGTGTGATATAAATTCATAATTGTGAGAAAAGTCAGATTTGCATAATATAAACTCGTAATTGCGAGAAAAGTCAGAATTGTGTGATATAAATTCATAATTGTAAGAAAAGTCAGATTTGCATAATATAAACTCGTAATTGCGAGAAAAGTCAGAATTGTGTGATATAAATTCATAATTGTAAGAAAAGTCAGATTTGCATAATATAAACTCGTAATTGCGAGAAAAGTCAGAATTGTGTGATATAAATTCATAATTGTAAGAAAAGTCAGATTTGCATAATATAAACTCGTAATTGCGAGAAAAGTCAGAATTGTGTGATACAAACTAGTAATTGTGAGAAAAGTCAGAATTGTGTGATATAAATTCTTAATTGTAAGAAAAGTCAGATTTGCATAATATAAACTCGTAATTGCGAGAAAAGTCAGAATTGTGTGATATAAATTCTTAATTGTAAGAAAAGTCAGATTTGCATAATATAAACTCGTAATTGCGAGAAAAGTCAGAATTGCGTGATATAAATTCGTAATTGCGAGAAAAGTCAGAATTGTGTGATATAAATTCGTAATTGCAAGAAAAGTCAGAATTGTGTCATAAATTCTTAATTGTAAGAAAAGTCAGATTTGCATAATATAAACTCGTAATTGCGAGAAAAGTCAGAATTGCGTGATATAAATTCGTAATTGCGAGAAAAGTCAGAATTGTGTGATATAAATTCGTAATTGCAAGAAAAGTCAGAATTGTGTCATAAATTCTTAATTGTAAGAAAAGTCAGATTTGCATAATATAAACTCGTAATTGTGAGAAAAGTCAGAATTGCGTGATACAAATTCGTAATTGCGAGAAAGGTCAGAATTGTGAGATATAAATTCGTAATTGCGTAAAAAGTCAGAATTGTGTGATATAAATTCATAATTGTGAGAAAAGTCAGATTTGCATAATATAAATTCGAAATTGCCATAAAAGTCAGAACTGCATGATATAAACTTGAGATTGCCAGTAAAAAGTAAAAGTTGCGTGAAATAAACTTGCGACTGCAAGAAAAAAAAGTCAGATCTTACTGAAGCACTGCAAGCTTCACTCTCTGACCCAAGAGCTGCCCAAGAGGGTCATGTCTCGTCTAGTACGCGCTTTTATTCACTTTGGGGCGAGTTTGTTTCTGCGCTTTATATACGTTTCATTTAACACTTTACAGCTTCTGTGGGTTGTCAAACCAGAAGGTTTTTCAAGCTAACAGTGATTGATTGACATCGCTAAAGGATAATTATCTTGTTTTCTTTTCAACAGGCAACTGTGAACCAACAGCAACCTCAGGCGCAACCGTCAGACGAACCTCTGGCTGCGAAACGCCCACGTCTGCCGACCCCGCCGCCTACGTTAGCCATCGAGCCTTCGGCGCTACCTCCAGAAATAGTGACCGCTTTCCTGCCCGCTAGTATTACTTCAAACACCAGCACTGCCCCTTGCCTGCCTCCCCCAGCCTCACTTCCTGTTTCAGCACCCACACTTTCTGCTCCGGAACCGAGCGAGAGTTACACTCACAGCTCCAGCTACATAGCCTACATGGAGTCTCTCCTCAACTCGGACTTCCCTCCAGAGGAGGGCGAACAAGGTGTCGAGCCGATGTATTGAAGCGCTGCCGTGCGGCACCATCTGTTCGTCGACGCTTCGTACGGACTTTTGATTCATCCACTGCATGTCTTTGTTTCATTTATTCGCTGTCGTGCTAATCCGAGTCTCCCACCCGTGAACGGTGCGTGTGGGACGCATGTGTGTCATTATAGACTGAAGCGGGCCCAGTACATAGCCTTGGGGGACGCCGCACTCTTCCGACCCTTCCCACAATCCTTCGCTCCGGTTCTTTTGAGCCGCCATACGTTTTCAGATGGGATAATCATTCACTGTACGTGCTGTTTACTTTATACCTGATTGTTTTCTCTAACGAGTGCTAAATATTTTTCTAACTCGAGCCAAAATGTCACGCTACCCGGTCACAGATCAAAAAGACAGTCTATATCTGTACAGTTTCAGGTATTTTTCTCTGTACTCAAGTGTCCGGAGGGGTCACAGGAAGAGTTCTAGTCAGGGGTCGTGGGATTTAACAAGTATTTAAATGTCTTTTGTCACATATAGATTTAATATTTGTATAAAGAAAAATCACGATTATGGCAGCATCAGAAGCTACAGTTTTCAGTTAGCATTCACATCCGTGTCCGATAGATTTGCGCGTCTTCATGTATTCTTCTATAATCGACGATACAATGTTTTTCAGCGCCAGATGATTTGTTTTTGTAGCATACTTGGTAGACGTTGATATTGAATACTATTCACCCTGTCTGTTTTTTATTATGATTACCGTTGTTGTTATGATTATTATTTTTATTGATTTTTATTTTGGTGAATCTTTGCAACACAATGTTAAAAGATGAAAAAAAAAGGAAGTTGAATTTATCATTTTTATTCAAGAGGTTGAAGTGGCGTACATTTAAGCGTATAGTCATAGGTGATGTTAAACACACACGCAATCCGCCTTCTCAAGGTGCTATAGAGGTCTTAGACTACTGAGGGGCGATCCGGGTCATGTGACCCACTATGAGGTGTACATACTAGACGTCCTGCTCGCGAATTGGAAAAAATTTTCTTCAGTGTAACTTCTATTCTTTTCAAATGCCATGTCACATTGAAATAAAGGGTCTGGGTTGTCGCTACGGATTTGCTTTCTTCTTTTTGTTGTTTGCCCATCTTTGTTGTTTTGTCTTGTGTGGTGAGCGATTATCGATCGGAAGGCCTCCAAATAATTTGGAAACAAACTCTGGGACGAGACTGGATCGTCATTTTAGATTGAAGCCAAGACGGACCCAGTACATAGCCTTGGGGGACGCCTGATTCTTCCGACCCTTCCCGCAATCCCTAGCTCCGCCTCTTTCGTTAAACCGAAAGAGCTGCCACACATGTTAGGATCTAATTATCATTCCTTTAAGTAGACATTTTGAAAAATGATTAATTGCATACATTTTTATTGCATTATTAAAAAATAAGTGCAGAAAATGTTCTCTATTTTTTCATCTGAATTACAGCTCTAAGATAATGAATTTTTACAGATGAAGTGCATACTGTGGTTCGAACCTAGCGAGCGCATCCTCTTCCCTTCCGTTTGATGTGACTACCACCGTTCTCGTCTCAACAGCGTTTGTTGTTTTCCGCCCGCCAGTGACGCCTACGGCCGCTCTGACACTAGATGCGGTGTGTCGATGGCATTTGTACTCCTCTGTTCCCAGGGTTTCTGTTTTGCATTAACAGAAACGTCACAAGAGGCAGGTTTAATGAAATAACCCGCCACAGCTTGCATACTGATGATGGCAAATGTTTATCTGTGCAGAAGTACTAGGAAAGATTCTAATAAAATGTGAAGTGAAACTGTGCTTTGTGTTTGACTGCGTTTATTTCCCTGGGAAAGCAATGAAAAGCCTGTTTTAAATAAGACCAAGAAGAAGAAGAAAATGTATAGTGGAATTTTAATGTTGAATTTATTTATTTTTCTAGAAAATTGGCTAGGTTTTGTATTAAGTCATATCCAATTTGTGAGCAATTGAATTGGTTTTTACAATGAATCACTTGACCCAGTTCACAAATTAGTTGCTTTCACCAAATTCAGTCAAAATGCTTCTTCAAATCCTTATCTAGTAATCACAAATGATTGTAAAGGTCATGAAAATCAATTGGCCTATAGTGAGCTTTGGCTTGAAAATGTGGCATTTTATAAATTGGTTTCTGAAAAGTAGTTCTCTAAAGTTCAGAGGTCAGTAAATTGCTGTTTATTCATTTCAAACGATTACAATCGAACAGATTAAAAGCTTTTCTCGGAGACCGGAGTCATTAAAAATAAACCATTATGGAAAAAACGCCATGAATCATCCGAGGCAAAAAGATTAATCTGGCTGAGTGTTGTTTTGTCAAATCGAGGCCTCATTGACATTTAGCCGCTCTAAAAGTGCCTTTATCTGATTAAAAACCAATTAGGCTTTTAAAATATCGGCTAATTGTTTCGCACAACCAAAATTAAACGTCAGTCAGGATTTGTTTGGCGCCACTGTACATCCCATAATGCACCCCGCGCAAACTCTGTTCATAAAGTTATGAATCCTCTTACGCTCGGAGATATTTCGAGACACAGCTGCCTCCGTAGGGGCCGAACTGAGGAGATGTGAAATGACACCTGCGCTCATTACCTGCTGCGTATCTTCATTAGTTCCGTGTGTTTGTGTGGAAGTTCAAGCTCGGATGACTTTAACCCGCCGGAGCGCGACGCGTATCAAACACGCGCAGCTGCGCCTCATAATAGAACAGAACGCGGGAAATAAAGCCGCTGCTAAAGACATAAGTAGTGTCTTATGAAAGCGCTTTGCATAAATAGACTCGTTCGGATGGCACGACATATCACATACAGAAATTCACTGGCTCTAAATCTCTCTCTCTTTTTTTTTTTTTTTTTTTTAAGTGATCTGGACTAACGGAAACTATCCAAAACATAAAGCAATTAATGCCAGTGTTGGGGAAAGTTACTTTTAAAAGTAATGCATTACAATTTTGCATTACTGCCTGAGAAAGTAACGAAATAAGTTACTTTTTATGGAAAGTAATGTGTTACGTTACTTTTGCATTACTTTTTAAATCTGGGCAGGGCTTGCTTCTTTGTTTTTAATATAAAATAATTCTAATGTAAAAACCCTTTTACACCAAAAGTGAATGAATTCACCTCAGGCTGAAAGAAAAGTACATTTATGCAGGAGATCACTCTTCAGCTATAAAAAATGAAGCACAAATGTTGGTTTATCTAAAGTAATTTTTGCTTATGGCTGAATTGCATCATCGAAGGTCAGCAGCAAAGACACTGATTAATAAAATGGTATTAAATACATAAAGTATATTTGTTTTATTTAACATATTTAATTATTGCAGGGTTGCGTCATAATCTGAGTTTGCATTTCACTGTTTTTATTCATTTTGAGGAATACTGAATCTTTTTTTTGTGTGAGTGAGATGAGTTAATGCATGTTCACATTTAGTCTAGAATACAACATCATGTTTACTCCCGATTTCCCCACAGGAGACTTGTCAGTCAATAAATGGGGAAAAAAGTAACTGACGTTACTTATTTGAAAAAGTAACTTAGATATTTTCTTAGAAATTCAAAAGTAATGCTGTCACGGAGGCTTGACGAGAAATGAAAGGTTCGAGATGTGTCCCCTTGTAGCGTGACGGAAAACTCAAACGCGGAAACACACGAGTGAGCAGGTAAATCACGCAGTTGGTCTGAGAACGCTCCGATAAGGAGTAGAGATTTCCACCAAGAAATCCGCGTTCTCACACGCACACAGACAGGCAAATAAGCGCTCCGAAGAGCAGAGAGTTTACTCACGTGAGTGACGAAGTTGAAGGGACCTGACGATGAGGTGAGCATGAGCTCAATGTCTGGTGCCAAACAACACCTGCTTCCTGCTTAAATACCTGCGTGAAGTTACTTCCGGGTCCTCGTGACCTCACGTGATCCGGTGTGTGTGACAGTACCCCCCCCCCTCCAGGACCGGCGCCTGACGGTCCCGAGGCGGAGGATACCCGACGACGGTAGTCCTGGATGAGGGCTGGATCCAGGATGAACCGCCCGGGGACCCAGGAACGCTCCTCCGGACCGTAGCCCTCCCAATCAACGAGATATTGGGTGCCACGGCCCCGGGTTCGCGAGTCAAGGATCCGCCGGACGGTGTACGCAGGACCACCGTCAATGATCCGGACCGGGGGAGGTGCAGTGACCTGGGGAGACAGAGGGGAGAAGAAGACAGGTTTAAGTTGAGATTGATGAAATACAGGATGGATCCGGAGAGAGGCAGGCAGCTGGAGCCGGAAGGTGACAGGGTTTAGTCGGTGCGTGATCTTGTAGGGTCCGATGAATCGTGGAGTGAGTTTTTTGGTCTCTGTCTTTAGGTTGATGTTGCGGGTGGAGAGGTAGATCCTGTCACCTACATGGAACAATCGTCCCGGAGGGTGCCGGCGGCGGTGTTGAATGGTGTACCGACGATTGGCCTTCTGGATGGCAGTCCGAGCGTGGTTCCAGAGCCGCCGGCACCGGCGGACCAACTGTTGGGCGGACGGGACATCATCCTCCGGCTCTTGATGTTCGAACACCGGGGGTTGGTACCCGTAGCATACCTCGAAAGGGCTTAGATTGGTGGCCGAGGAGGTGTGCAGGTTGTTAGATAGTTCAGCCCAGACGAGGTAGCGTGCCCAGGAGCGCTGATGTTCACCCGCAAAACATCGAAGGAAGCGCTCCAGTTGTTGGTTGGCCCGCTCCGTCTGGCCGTTCGTCTGAGGATGGTGACCGGACGATAGGCTGGAGGTGGTACCGACCAGACGGCAGAAGGCCTGCCAGAACTTGGCCGTGAACTGGGGCCCTCTGTCCGAGACGATGTCCTTGGGGAACCCATGCAAGCGGACTACGTGCTCGAGTATGAGTTCCGCGGTGGTCTTGGCCGAGGGGAGTCCGGTGAGAGCCACCAGGTGCACAGCCTTAGAGAAACGATCCACAATGGTCAGGATGGTGTTCTTGCCCTGCGAGTCAGGGAGTCCAGTGACGAAATCGACCGAGATGTGACTCCAGGGGCGCTTGGGGATGGGGAGGGGCTGCAGCTCGCCGGTGGAAGGTGAGTTGATGGTCTTGGAGCGAGCGCAGATGTTACATGCCTGGACGTACTCCTGTACGTCTCTCCTCAACGTCTTCCACCAAAACGCCCTGCCGATAAACGAGAATGTCCTCTGGACCCCCTGGTGACCTGCCAAGGTGGAATCGTGCCCCCACTGGAGAACCTCTCTGCGGAGATGGTCGGGCACAAAGAGGCGTCCAGCGGGGGTTTCGGGTGGAGGAGGGGCCTGGCTGTGACTCTGGCGGACTCTCTCTTCTAACCCCCACTGGAGAGGAGCCAGGATGATGTGTGGAGGCAGGACAGGCGCGGGATCCGAGGAGGTGGTGTCTCTTTGGTGTTGGCGTGAGATGGCGTCCGCTTTCGTATTCTTCGAGCCGGGCCGGTATGAGAGCTGGAAATTGAAGTGCTCGAAGAATAGAGCCCACCGCGCCTGCCTGGGGTTAAGCTGTTTGGTCTGGCGGATGACGGTGAGGTTCTGGTGGTCGGTCCAGACGGTGAATGGGTCGCTGCCGCCCTGGAGCCAGTGACGCCACTCTTCTAGAGCCCACTTGATGGCCAACAGTTCACGGTCCCCTACCCCGTAACGCTGCTGTGTGGGATTGAACTTCCTTGAGAAAAACTACAGGGATGTAGTTTCTCGTCTGGACCGCGTTGCGAAAGGACCGCTCCTACGCCCACATCGGAAGCGTCCACTTCGACAACGAAGGGTTTAGTCGGGTCAGGATGAATGAGAACCGGAGCGGTGGTGAACAGGTGACATAGCTTCTTGAAGGCTTGAACGGCTTCAGGTGTGAGTTGGAAGTCTCCACGTGATGGTTTGGTGAGAGCAGTCAGAGGTGCCGCAGTTGCGCTGAAGCCCTGGATGAATCGCCTGTAGAAATTGGCGAACCCCAGAAAACGTTGGAGCTGTTTGAGCGACGTAGGTAGGGGCCACGAGCGCACAGCCTCCAGCTTCTGGGGATCCATGGCCACACCCTGAGATGATATCACAAAGCCGAGGAATGTGGTGGTGTGCTGGTGAAAGGCACATTTCTCCAACTTGCAGTACAACTGGTGGGCCAGCAACCTTCTGAGTACTGCTCGGACATGCTGGGTGTGTTCCTCGAGCGTCTTGGAATATACGAGGATGTCGTCCAGGTAAGCGTAGCACCACCGACCCAGCATGTCCCGGAGAACGTCATTGATGAATTGTTGAAAGACGGACGGACTGTTGCACAGACCAAACGGCATAACCAGGGTCTCGTAGTGACCAGTGGGGGTTATGAAGGCCGTCTTCCACTCATCACCCTCCCTGATGCGGACCAAGTTGTATGCGCTCCGTAGGTCCAGCTTCGTGAAGAAGCGGGCACCAGAGAGGGCGTCCAGGGCGGTGTTAGTGAGAGGTAGTGGGTGACGGTTCTTGATGGTAATTTGATTAAGCCCCCGATAGTCAACGCATGGCCGAAGACCCCCGTCCTTCTTCTTCACGAAGAAGAAGCCCGCGGCCGCCGGTGAGCTGGAAGGACGGATAGTGCCGGCCCTGAGTCCTTCCGCCACGTACTCCTCCATCGCCTGGTGTTCGGCGGCCGACAGGGAGTACAGATGACCGCGGGGAGGCACCGCGCCCGGCACGAGGTCAATAGCAAGGTCGTAGGGGCGGTGAGGTGGTAGGCGAGCAGCGCGACCCTTACTAAAGACCTCGGCCAAGTCGCGGTACGGAGCGGGAATCTCCTCCAGCTTGACATCGGGGACCCCGGACTCCCCGGAACACGTCCCAGCCTCCGCCCGGAGACAGAGCTCCTGACAGGTCGCCCCCCAGTGGACGATGCGGTTGGTGGTCCAAGAGATGAAGGGATCGTGCTTGATGAGCCAGGGGTGCCCCAGGATGATCGGCGGTGACGTGATGGAGGTGATGTAGAGGTGAATTTTTTTCTGAGTGATTGTCGATTTGAAGGTGAAGCTCTTTAGTGCGTTGGGTGACGGGACTGAAGTTGAGGGGGCGACCGTCAATGGCTGTGATATTTAGAGGCTGGGATAACACCTCAGTCTCAATCCCCAACTGGGCGGCATAAGCCTGATCGATAAAGTTCCCAGCCGCACCTGAATCAACAAATGCGGTGGTCACGATCCGTTGGTGGCCCATGAGGATTGATACCTGAAGGAGCAGCCGGGAAATGGCGGGACAGGATTTGATGGCAGCGGAACCAGATGAAGACCTCCCCCTCTTCACCTGGTCTGGCTGTTTCCCGGACGCAGAGGGCAGATAGCGCGGTGGTGGTCTGGGGAGGCGCAATAGGCACAGAGACCTTCGCGGTAGCGTCGAGCCCTTTCTGCTGCCGTCAGGGAGGTGCGCCCTATCTGCATGGGTTCCCCGGCTCCGGATGAGTGGGCCTCTGGAGCGGCCGGTGGAGGTGCAGATGGCGCAGCGACAGCGTGGGTGACGGGTGGATCCAGATGACGGTGACGGAGGGTGGAGCCTGTGGAGACATGGAAAGAGCGTTTAGTATGATTCATTCGCTGATCCACCCGGAGGGCGAGCTGGATCATGCCCTCCAGGGTGGCCGGCAACTCACGCACAGCCAGTTCGTCTTTCAGACGGTTCGATAAGCCCTCGTAGAAGGCTGTGCGGAGTGCCGCGTCGCTCCATTTGGTTTGGACGGCGAGCGTACGGAAGTCCATGGTGTATTTGCTGACGCTGCGCTCGCCCTGCCTTAGATGGTACAAACGAGAGTCCACCTCCACCTCGCTCTCAGGATGTTGGAAGGCGGCCTTGAGCTGGGTGGTGAACTCGGGATACGAGTGAGCCGCGATCCCGTCAGCTTTCAAGACCGCCGCAGCCCACTCTGCTGCCTGCCCGGTGAGGAGAGAGACGAGGAGAGCAATCCGGCTGCGATCTGATGGATAACGTGCTGGCTGGAACTCAAACAGAAGGGAGAGGTTAGTTAAAAGTACATCGCACCGGGTTCCGGATCCATCCCATTTCTCCGGCAGTGCGATCTTGGGTTGATGGGCGGGGCGGCCTGGATCTGCGGGGGCGATCTGCGCAGCAGCCAGGTCATCATAGTCCGCCTGCAGGGCGGTGAGGTCGGACTGGAGCGTCTCGCACTGCTGCCGAAAACCCGCGGTCTCGACGCGCAGCGCGTTGACTTCCGCCCGCAGCCCCACCAGCTCCTGCCGCAGACTGAGGATTTCCCCCGACTGCTGCTGAATCACACCCCACAATTGTTCCAGATCCGCCGGGACCATTTCGGGACCAGACATTCTGTCACGGAGGCTTGACGAGAAATGAAAGGTTCGAGATGTGTCCCCTTGTAGCGTGACGGAAAACTCAAACGCGGAAACACACGAGTGAGCAGGTAAATCACGCAGTTGGTCTGAGAACGCTCCGATAAGGAGTAGAGATTTCCACCAAGAAATCCGCGTTCTCACACGCACACAGACAGGCAAATAAGCGCTCCGAAGAGCAGAGAGTTTACTCACGTGAGTGACGAAGTTGAAGGGACCTGACGATGAGGTGAGCATGAGCTCAATGTCTGGTGCCAAACAACACCTGCTTCCTGCTTAAATACCTGCGTGAAGTTACTTCCGGGTCCTCGTGGCCTCACGTGATCCGGTGCGTGTGACAAATGCATTACTTTACTAGTAACTTGCGTTACTTGCAATGTGTTACCCCCAACACTGATTAACACTGTTAATCAGTTCATCCTATGTGTCCTCTTAAGGTGTAACATTTTGTTGTTGTTAACCTGGCAACACACTTCATATACTTTCTCTTTCTTTCTTTTTATTCTGTTTTTCTCTCTCTCCCTTATTTTTTTAAAAAAAAAGCCCCGATCTGAATCAAATGATTCGTGAACTCGCTCCAAAGCCCCGATCTAATCAAATGATTCGCGATCCGACCTAAAGTCCTTTACTGAATCAATTGATTCGCAATCCGCGCTATAAAGCCCCGATCTGAATCAAACGATTCGCGAACCCGCTCCAAAGTTCAGATCTAATCAAAAGATTCGTGAACCCGCTCCAAAGTTCCGATATAATCAAATGATTCGCGAACCCGCGCTAAAGACCCAATCTGAATCAAATGATTCGCGATCCGCTTTAAAGCCCCGATCTGAATAAAATGGTTCACAAACCCGCTCCAAAGTTCCGATCTAATCAAATAATTCGCGATCTGAGCTAAAGTCCTTTTCTGAATCAGTTGATTCGCGAGCCCGCTCTAAAGGTCCGATCTGAATCAAATTATTCGCGAACCCACTCCAGAGTTCTGATCTAATCAAATGATTCGCGATCCGCGCTAAAGACCCGATCTGAATCAAATGATTCGCGATCCGCGCTATAAAGCCCCAATCTGAATCAAATGTTTCGCGAACCTGCTCCAAAGTTCCGATATATCCAAATGATTTGCGATCCGAGCTAAAGACCCGATCTGAATCAAATGTTTCGCGAACCCGCTCCAAAGTTCCGATATATCCAAATGATTTGCGATCCGCGCTAAAGACCCGATCTGAATCAAATGATTCGCGATCCGCGCTATAAAGCCCCAATCTGAATCAAATGATTCGCGATCCGCGCTAAAGACCCAGTCTGAATCAAATGATTCACGATCCGCTTTAAAGCCCCGATCTGAATAAAATGGTTCACAAACCCGCTCAAAAGTTCCGGTCTAATCAAATAATTCGCGATCTGAGCTAAAGTCCTGTTCTGAATCAGTTGATTCGCGAGCCCGCTCTAAAGGTCCGATCTGAATCAAATTATTCGCGAACCCACTCCAAAGTTCTGATCTAATCAAATGATTCGCGATCCGAGCTAAAGTCCTTTACTGAATCAATTGATTCGCAATCCGCGCTATAAAGCCCCGATCTGAATCAAATGTTTCGCGAACCCGCTCCAAAACTCCGATCTGAATCAAATGATTTTTTGAAGTCGCGAGTTTGAATTAATCGGAGCGGTTCCAGCGTAAATGACTCACTCAATTAATTCAGTTTGTCCGTTCCTCTGCTTTTGGCGTCTTCAGCTATGTTTACACGACACTGTCGGTACTACTAAGCGAAAAAAGTATGATGTTTTCGTTAAAAAAGACTAAAGATGACTTTCCACATCGAAGACATGGAAGCAACGAACTTGAGGTGAGGTAACTGGTTTACTGCTAACTAGTAAAACACTTCATTAATATGACGAGCTGCAGCTCAAAATACATATTAGATGGAAACACTGTACATGATGATAGAGTCTGTAGCTTAATTTACTATATTTAAAATTGTTTGATCACTGCAGTTGCTGACATTTCAATAGGAAATCAGTTGAAAGCATCCAGTCATGTCATACCATTAAAGTGAATGTTCAATTCAGTGTTCAGTCAGTATATATTGTAGTTAATATTTGTTCAATTTAATGTTCAATCAGTATATATTGTAATACGTTTTTGAGGAATTATTGTTTTATGTGATTAGTTTATATAGAGTGATAGTCAATGTAAAAACAGCAAATGGACACCAAACAGGTGAAATGTGTCACAGATTATCTATCTATCTGTCTGTCTGTCTATCTATCTATCTATCTGTCTATCTATCTATCTATCTATCTATCTATCTATCTATCTATCTATCTATCTCGGTCCCTCCCTCTACCCGTCTGTCTCTTTTTTTCTTTCTGTGCTGTTAGACGTGATCAGCATCTCGATTTCCGTCTTTGATGCTGCTGAAAGTTGTTTTGAAGTCAGCAGATGAAACGGGGCCCGGCGTGTCGAGAGCGGGTTTCTGCGTGACCCCCAGTGACCCCGTCGCCGTTTGATGTGAACGCGCTCCCCCCTAATTACAGGCACCGGACTGGCGCCGCCTAAGACAAATTCTGCCGGCGCAACGGAGCTGCAAGTGACAGCGTCGCTCTGACCCGTCTGTCTCTCTCTCTCTCGGGGCGGCCGGCATTGATATTCCACTCGTGTCGCTACGTCCAGAGCAGGGCGCTGGGATCGTGCCAGATTCGCAATTACAGATATTAAAATGCGTTTAGAGAAAGACGAGGCCTGCTTTGATATTACGGATCAGGGCAGTGAAATACTAAAGGAGAATTTAGTGCCGGCCAAACTGAGATCACCTGTCATGTGACGGTAAATGAACGGCCTTGCTGAGTCACATATGTGGCAACTGATCAAACAAGTTGGACATTTTGGATTTGTAGTTTGTTCTTGATTTTTGGTTTTATTTTAATATTAGGAGTTTTTTTGTATGTTTTTTTTTTTTTTTTTTTTTTTTTAACACAATTTTTTGACTTATTACTTGTTGGAACTTCCAAAAGTTTAGACATTTTTAAACAATAATGGATTAAAGATGAGCATTTGTAGATTTAATTATTCTATTTTTTATTTTTTAACATTTTTTTGTGACTCTTTTTTCTGTTAAAACTTTCAAAACATGAGACATTGTTGCATAAAAATGGATTAAAGATGCTCATGTACTATTATTTTAATTCTGTTCTATTCCATTCTGATCTGTTAAAATTCTATTAATTCTATTTTTATTTGTTACGTTCCAAAAGTTGTGCACATTCTTGTGCAAAAATGGATTAAAGATGTAAGTTCTGGATTAATAGTAAAATCTTTTATTTAATCATTATTTGTTAAATGTTGAGACTAAACGTTGAGACTTTATTTATTTATTTATTTATTTATTTATTTATTTATTTATTTTTGGCACAAAAATGGATTAACATGCACATTTTGGATGTGTAGTTTCAGTACAATTTTATTTTATTTTATTATTTATTTATTATTACATATGTTTTTCTACTTCTTATTTGTTAAAACGTCCAAAAGCTGAGACGTTTTGTACAGAAAAATTTGATTAAAGATGCTAATTTATACTATTATTTAAATTCTATTCTATTCTATTCTATTCTATTGAAATTCTATTCTGTTTTTTTTTTTATTTGTCAACTTCCAAAAGTTGTGCAAAAATTTAATTAAAATGTACATTTTTGATTCATAGTTTTTTTTTTTTTTTTTTTTTTTTAAATTTATTGGCATCTTTTATTTATTCATTATTTGTTAAAACTTCCAAACTGTAAGATTTTATTTTTTTTGCACAAAAATTTTAGATTTAGAGTTTTATTTAAATTGTATTATTATTTTTGAGATCATTGTTTGACACAATATTTGTTAAAACTTTCAAAAATTGAGACATTTGCACAAAATCGATTAAAATGTATGGGATTATTTTTGTGCCAATAAGAATGAACGTAACTTTATAAAACTGAACGTAACTTTCCAAGAAACGATCAAGAATATGCCACTGCAAAAGAAGAAAAACACAATGAAAATGAAAAAATGAACTCAGTCGCACGAATTTAACATGCTCTTCAAATATGCTTCATTCTTTGTTAATGATTTTCAAAGAATCGTTTTCGCGAATCATGGATTCTGAATGCATTGCCACAGCTTTCGCTTACGCTTTTTTTTACAAATTTTCGTTTGCTGTTTTGGCAGAAACCTCTCGTGGGGGCGGGCTTAACAGCGATCTACTCTGATTGGCTAATGAGCTTTTGATGGACAGTTGCTCTCTGAACTGGAAGCACGGACGGTGACGTCAGTGGCGCAATACGTTGTGCTTTGTTTATAGAAACTATCAGAACTGTTGCACACTGTACATGAATAAAACTTTTATCGATGTTATTGATTAACGTTACTTTAGCAACACGAACTTACTTCAAGCTGCCCTGAGGGACAAGCTGAGGTGGAAGATGATGCCGCTCGGTGTCTCTCCTGGGAGCTCATCTTTAGAAACTAAGAGACGACCGTAGGTGAAATACTAATAACATTAATACTTAATATAAACAAAGCACGACGTATTGCACACCGCAACAACTTTCCAATATGTGCGCCACTGACGTCACCGTCCGTGCTTCCAGGTCAGAGAGCAACTGTCCATCAAAAGCTCATTAGCCAATCAGAGTAGATCGCTGTTAAGCCCGCCCCCACGAGAGGTTTGTGCCAAAACAGCAAACGAAAATTTGCGAAGCGTAAGCGAAAGCTGTGGCAACGCATTCAGAATCCATGATTCGCGAAAACGATTCTTTCAAAATCATTAACAAAGAATGAAGCATATTTGAAGAGCATGTTAAATTTGTGCGACTGAGTTCATTTTTTCATTTTCATTGTGTTTTTCTTCTTTTGCAGTGGCATATTCTTGATCGTTTCTTGGAAAGTTACGTTCAGTTTTATAAAGTTACGTTCATTCTTATTGGCACAAAAATAATCCCATAAAAATGCATATTTTGGATTTGTAGTTTTAATACAAATTTATTTATTTCTTCTTACTTTTTTTTTTTTTTTTTACTCATTATTTGTTAAAACTTCCACAAAAATAGATTAAAGATGCACCTTTTGGACTTAGAGTTTTAATTCTTTTACGATTTCTTGATGTTCTTAAAACATCCAAAATTTAGGACTTTTTATGTGTAAAAATGTTAATATTAAAGATACACATTTTAGATTTAAAGTTTTATTATATTATATTATATTATATTATGTTATATTATTAAATTATATTATGATTTTTTTTTCTTTATGTATTATTTGTTAAAACTTCCAAAATGTGAGACTTTTTTTTTTTTTTTTGCGCGCAAAAATTGGTTAAAGACACATGTTTTAGATTTGGAGTGTTATATAAACTTTATTATTAATAAATTATTAATAATTATTATTTAAAAACTTTAAAAGTTATGCTAAAACTTACTAAAATTAACACTTTTTTTGCATAGAAACTGATTAAAGATGCATGTTTTTGTTTTTATTTTAATTCTATTAAAATTTTAGTTTGATTATTTGTAAAAAAAAAAACAAAACAAAAAACAACCAACCAAACAAACAAAAAAACAAATCCACAAAAAAGGATTAAAGTTGCAAAAAAGCTATTTTAAGATGACAATTGAATGCAGGTCATGTGATGCATTTGCAAACTACTTTTACTCAATGTTTGCTAAATGTTTAGCATAACAGAATGCGTCCTGTTTTTATAAGTCTTTTTATAATATATATTATATAATATATAATATATTTTAAGTATTTTGGTTAAATACAAACAAAAATCACACTGTTCAGTATATTTAGCATACAAACATTTAGCATAGCATTTATCATAGTATGTTTAACATAGTGAACGTAGATTGTTTAATTTTGTGTGCTGATTGCATTTACGTACTTCTAATAGTATAAATTTAAAGATTTAGTTAAATTTATGCTAAACGTTCAAGAGGGGTCCAGTTATCATTTCATAAATAAATCTGGTTAATTTCATGCTAAACATACTGCAGAAATGATACTTGTAGTGTGGTAGTATGAACATAAGCACAGTTTGAGAGTTGTTTTCAGTTGCTGTTTGAATACAAATGTCTCGTCTGTGGCGTTTGTGTGTGTGTGACAGACGGCGAGAGAAAGACGTATAAGCCGTCCTCTAAGTTTAATGAAAAACAGCGTCGTGAGTTACTGGCATGCTAATGAAGCATCTTTGTCCAGTCAGGGACGACAAACTAATCGCTCCTCTCCTCCAAAAGCTCCTAAACGCTCCATTAGTCCAGAAGTGGATGAGGGACCTGATACGCCGATCTCGGCTCTATTTATTAGCGTCTCTGAAATGGCTGTTCGCACACACACATACGCGAGCGTTCGCTAGATACCTAAATGGGGCCATTTGTTTCGTTTATATATTAAGTTAATTGCAGTAACTAACACGGAACCCTAAAAGAAGCCTTTGAGTAATTTATGTTTAAGCTACTCTTTAGCTAACAGCTAATTCCTTCGTCTAGCTGTACGAGAAACTTTTTTCTCCACAGACATCTGGTTATTTTTGACTGGAGTTATAATAGATAGGAAACTGGTCTCAGATCAGCTGCGGGAGGACCGTGTCCTCCGACCTGTAATAATTCTGCTGCTTAAAACCTCATTTCAGATACAATTAGCCTCTAACCTGTGAAAAGCCTTGACAGGCCCGTGAAATCAAAATGGGAGTTTTGTGGCTCTTAGTCCGTGTGGGTTAGCGTTAGCTTCGAGGTCGTCAAAGTTGGTGAAACTTTTAGCAGACGTACGAAATGTCTTTCCCTGAGCTGAAAATACGTATCTATATCATCTAGATTGACTAGCAATAGCACGTAGGGAATCTTGGCTCGCCAGCTAGCATGAACAAGTGTGTCGTCTTTTGATTGTGACCTTCAATACATAGGCTGTTATAAAAAGAGAAAGACAAACTTCATCAACTCGCTGTTCATTTAATTTAGTTTAGCGCTTAAAGCAGACTGGAGGAGATTAGCTGTAATTGTTCTTGCATACGCAGGATTAGCCTTCGCCAGGTGTTCAGCTTCCCGCCAGAACGACACTGAAAGCAAATGAGAGAACGAGTGATACGTGGCCCATGATGCACCAGGGCCAGTTCTGATCAACTAGTTGAGCCACAGATAGATGGATAGGCATATAACAAATTATGTTTTAAGAACGTTTTGCTAATGTTTCCATTAAGTTATAAAAACGTTATTCCCAGTTTTTTTCTAAACATTGTAGAAGTCCATTTTTAAAAACGTTTTAAAAACGTTTTTTCTTGGTTTTGCAAAAGTTAAGGGAACATTCCATTTTATCACTTTGCAAACAATATGGGAACGTTACTTTTGAATGTTCTCTGAATGTTCTAAAGAAAGTAGTTCCTTTTAACATAGTTCAAAACATTTTAGAAAAAAAAAAACATTCCAAGAATGATGTGTAAATAACGTTTTGTGGCCAGATAAGTTTGAACAAATGTTCTATTAATGTTATTAGAAGAACGTTTGTTCGTAACTTTGAGAGAACCGTGTCAAAATATTTTGATTACGCTCTCATTAGGTTATGAAAATGTTGTTTCTAAATGTTCTGTAAACATTTGAAACTTTTAAAAAGTTTTCTTGGTTTCGTAAACATTAAGACAACATTCCATGCTATCATTCAGCAAACATTATGAAAATGTTACTTGTGTATGTTTTCCAACATTCTGAAACAAGTAGTTACTTTTAAAAATGTATTACGAGCATACTACTAAAACTAAGGAAAGTAAAAAGGTTGCACGAACGATAAACAATGTTTTTTTTTTGCACTACTGCTTAGTAATGTGGGGGAAAGTTACTTTTAAAAGTAATCCATTACAATGTTGTGTTACTCTCTAAAATGTAACAAATTGTTATTTAGTTACTTTTTATGGAAAGTAATCTGTTACAGTGGATAGATATCCGTTTAACAAATATATGTGACCCTGGACCACAAAACCAGTCATAAGGGTCAAATTTTTGAAAGCTGAATAAATAAGCTTTCTATTGATATGCGGTTTGTTAGGATAGGACAATATTTGGCCGACATACAACTATTTGAAAATCTGGAATCTGAGGGTGCAAAAAAATAAAAATATTGAGAAAATCACCTTTAAAGTAGTCCAAATGAAGTTCTTAGCAATGCATATTACTAATAAAAATTTAAGTTTTGATATATTTACAGTAGAAACGTGATCTTTATTTAACTTCCTATTGATTTTTGGCATAAAAGAAAAATCTATAATTTTGACCCATACAGTGTATTTTTTGGCTATTGCTACAAATATACCCCAGCAACTTAAGACTGGTTTTGTAGTAATTTTGCTAACATTTTGTTAACATTCTCAGCAGGTTATAAAAATGTTATTTCTGATTGTTCTCTGAACGTTTGAAACATTCTGTTTTTCAAATGTTTTAACGTTTTTTTTTTCTTGACATTCCATTTTATCATTTTGCAAACATTATGAAAACGTTAATTTTGAATGTTCTCCCAGCATTCTAAAACAAGTAGTTACTTTTAAAAATGTTAGACAAACATCAAACTAAAACATTTTAACATTTTAAGAAAAAAAAAAAGGTTGTATAAATGATAAATAATGTTTTTTGTGCTACTGCTAATTAGGTTTGGGGAAAGTTACTTTTAAAAGTAATCCATTACAATATTGTGTTACTTCCTAAATAATTAACTAATGGTGTTACTTAGTTATTTTTATGGAAAGTAATCTGTTACATTGGATAGTTTAAAATGTAATTTTTTTTTGTGCTACTGCTTAGTAATGTTGGGGAAAGTTACTTTTAAAAGTAATTCATTACAGTGTTGTGTTACTCTCTAAAATGTAACTAATTGTTATTTAGTTACTTTTTTATGGAATGTAATCTGTTACGTTGGATAGATATCCGTACAACAAATATATGCACTATGAACATTTTGCTTAATCTCAGTAGGTTATATAAATGTTATTTCTAATTGTTCTCTAAATGTTTGAAACGTTCTGTTTTTCAATTGTTTTAATGATTTTTTTTCTTGACATTCCATTTTATCGTTGTGCAAACATTATGAAAACTTTAATTTTGAATGTTCTCCCAGCATTCTAAAACAAGTAGTTACTTTTAAAAATGTTAGATGAACGTCAAACTAAAGCATTTTAGAAAAACAAAAGTTTCATAAATGATAAATAATGTTTTTTGTGCTACTGCTAATTAGGGTTGGGGAAAATTACTTTTAAAAGTAATTCATTACAATATATCAGTTTAACAAATATATGTCTATGAACGTTTTGCTTACGTTATCATTATGTAAAAATGTTACTTCTGAATCTTCTCTGAACATTTGAAACATTCTATTTTTCAAATGTTTTAACGTTTTTTTTTGTTTTTTTTTCTTGACATTTCATTTTATCATTTTGCAAACATGATGAAAATGTTACTTTGGAATGTTCTTCAACATTCTGACGCAAGTAGTTACTTTTAAAAATGTTAGATGGACGTCCTACTAAAACATTTAGGGAAAAAAGTTTCATGAATGATGTATAAATAATGTTTTGTTTTTTTTGTTTTTTTTTGCTACTGCTAACTTGTTTTTGAAAAGTAACTTCTAAACGTAATGAATTACAATGTTGCGTTACTCCCTTGTACTTACTTGTGAAAACTTTACTTTTATATGTTTTCCAACATTCTGAACCAAGTAGTTACTTTTAAAAATGTTGAACATGATTTGGTATGATGAACATCTTACCAAAATGTTTTAGGGAAAAAAAAAATATGTTTTTGTGCTACTGCTTAGTAGTATTGGGAAAATTTACTTTTAAAAGTAATCCGTTACAATATTGCGTTCGGTGTTGGGGAAAGTTACTTCTAGAAGTCATGCATTACAATATTGCATTACTTTCTACAAAAGTAACTAATTGCACTACTTAGTTACTATTTATGGAAAGTAATGCCTTACGTTCCTTTTGCGTTACTTTTTCTCATCTGCTCTTGCATGTTTGTTTTTAATAAAATCTGCAAAACTAAAAGCCCTTTCACATGAAAAGTCAGGTTTGCTATTAGTATTGTTGAAATGGATCATCGAAGGTTGTTAGCAAAGACATAAATGGGCTAAAATACGTAAAGGATATTTGTGTTATTTGGCATATTTAATTGTTGCAGGTTTGCATTAAATTCTAATTTTGCATATTGTGCAGAAAGTAACCCAGATATTTTCTTGTAAATTAAAAAGTAATGCGTTACTTTACTGGTTACTTGAAAGAGGTAATCTGATTATGTAACTCGCATTACTTGTAATGTGTTACCCCCAACAATTGAGTTACACCCTAAAAAAGTAACTAATTGTGTTACATAATTACTTTTTATGTAAAGTAATACACTGCGTTACTGGCCTGGCTTGATTACTTGTTGTTAATATAAAATTTTATATTTTTTGCAAATGTATAAGCGTTTTGACACCAAAAATGTCCAACTAAAACTTTTTAAAAAATGTTTTCATGAACGACATATAAATGATGTTTTTTGTGCTACTGCTGACTAATTTTGGGAAAAGTTACTTTTAAAAGTAATGTTACAATATTGCGTTACACTCTAAAAAAGTACTTAGTTACATTTTATGGAAAGTAATGCATTATGTTACCTATCTCTCGGAGCTGTCAGTCAATAAATGGCAAAACAAAATAACTGGTGTAACTTACTTAAAGATATTTTTCTTGTAAATTAAAATGTAATGCGTTACTTCACTAGTTACTTTTAAAAGTAATCAGGTTACGTAACTCGCGTTACTTGTAATGCGTTACCCCCAACACTTCTTCTACCTTTATGACTTTATTTGATGGGTATCTATCTAAGAACATTTTGGTTTCATTCTCATTAAGTTATGAAAAATGTTATTTCTGAACAGTTATTTCTGAACTTTTCATAAACGTTCAGCTTTATTGTTTTTAAGTCTTTAAGTCTTTATAAGTCTTTATAAGTGAAGTAAAATTAATGTTTTGAGACCAGATAACTTAACAAATGTTCATAACTAACACCATTTACTTTTGCTCCTGAAAGGATCATAAAACCTTTGAATATTCAGTACATACCCTAGTTTGTGGATAAATATGCAGAGAGATACATTTCTTCACTTATTGTTAATAATTAAACCATATAAAAGTGGGCTGATGGGAAAAGAAGCTTCTATAAAGCCTTCGGCTTTTCTTGATGTGGCCTCAGATGTTCTGGCTCTCTGCGTACATGTAGCGCTATAAACCTCAATGACAGTCTGACATGTAGATAAATATGCCGTATGATTTAATTCCTGGTATCTGTGGGTCATGGTGTAATCATAACTGTAATCACGCGCTCAGTTATTATGGCGCATGTCTGTCAGAGCGCGTTCCCCTCCGAGGAAACCTCAGTGTTTCGCTGCGTTTCCTTCTGTATTTCTCACAGGATTGTAATTAGAGAAAAGCGAGGAAGGCAAGAAAACGCATCCGCTCCTTAATTATCTGTGTGTGTGAGTGTGTGTGCCGGCGCGGAGTGGGAGATTTCATTTGAATAAAATTGAATTTAATCACCATGTAGAGAGCGCGAGAGCAGGGGAAATATTTGCAGCCCTCAGGGTCAACATTACATGAAAAAGAAATTAAAACAAGTAAACATATTTCTCCTGTTTGCTGCCATGGAGCTGGAGGGGGCTGCAAAATTGTATTTGCTGCTGTGTGAACAAATTTGTCACTCTGTTCCGGGAATATTAGCTCGCTCTGCCCTCTCGCCTTTCTTTGACATCTGCCTGCTTACGTCCTATGAGCGTTTTTCCTCAAATTAACGTCTAATCTAATATTCTGCTCAGTGTGTGGTAGGTGCAGATAGCTTTCTTGATTGCAACAAGAGCGCTTGTGTGCACCCTTGGACTGCAGAGAGTTTTGTTGTCTATGTCTGAGGGGAGTGACGCATTTTTCATTTGCATCTACGTTTGCGTTTCTTTGTAACTGTGTGTGAAATTTTTACGTTCTGCGTATTCTCAGAGTTTCACCAAAAACTTTAACGTAAAGGCATCTTTTGCAGTTAGTTTTGCCTGTCAAGTGAATTTACAAGAGTTTGAAGTGAATCTTGCTAAGAAGTTAGTTGCTCTCAATGTTAGTAACTTACATGAATAGTAAAACAGTTTCATGTTAGCGATATAATATAACTCTATCGCTGCCTTGAGACTGTAAAAATGATTCGAAGTTGTAAATAAAGATTATTGGAGTACATTTTACAAGTAAAATACTATCTACTGCAAAATTACATGTTTAATTCAATGTGTTACTTGCTGTTTCTTTCTAATTCTAATTCTGCGTTCAAAAAACGTTAACGAAAAAGGCATCTTTTGCAGTTAGCTTTGCCTGTCAGGTGAATTGATAAGAGTTTGACGTGAATCTTGCTGAACAAGTTAGTTAAAGTCAGTCTTCGTAACTTATGTGAATAACACTGGTGGAATGTAAGCAATATTAATATAACTCTATCGCCCCCTTGAGACTGTAAAAGTGATTCGAAGTTGTAAACAATGATTATTGGAGTATATATCACAAGAAAAATACTATCTACTACAAAATTTCATGCTTAAATCAATGTGTTACTTGCCATTTCTTTTTAATTGTAAGTGAAATCTGTGATTTTGCGTATTCTCTGAGTTTCTGCCAAAATGTTAACGTAAAAGACGTCTTTTGCAGTTAGTTCTGTCTGTCAAGTGAGCTATTGATACTGTAACAGTTTGAAGTGAATCTTGCTGAACAAGTTAGTTGAAGTCAATGTTAGTAACTTATGTGAATAATAATCTGTTTTACTGTCTGTTAACTCTATCGCCCCCTTGAGACTGTAAAAATGATTCCAAGTTGTAAATAAACAATATTGGAGCACATTTTGCAATAAAAATACCATCTACTACAAAATTTTAAGTTCTTTGTAATTGTGAGTGAAATTTATGCAGTCTGCATATTTTCAGAGTTTCCAAAAAACGTTAAAGTAAAAATCACCTTTTGTGGTTCGTTATTGTGTCAAGTGAACGGTCTGAACAAGTTAGTTAAAGTCAATGTTAGTAACTCATCTAAATAGTAATCCAGTTTAATGTTAGCAATATTAATGAAACTCTATCGCCCCCTTGAGACTGTAACAATGATTTGAAGTTGTAAATACAGTTACTTAGAGTACATTCTACAAGAAAAATACCATCTACTACAAAATTTCATGTTTAATTCAATGTTTTACTTGCTGTTTCTTTGAATTGCTTATGAAGTGTATACATTCTGCGTATTCTCAGAGTTGGCAGAAAAACGTTAACGCAAAATGCATCTTTTGCGGTTAGTTTTGTCTGTCAGATGGACTGTTGATAACAGTTTGAAGTGAATTTTGCTGAACAAGTTAGTTAACGTTAGTAACTTATCTGAATAATAATTCAGTTTAACGTTCCTGATTAATGTAACGCTATCGCCCCCTTGAGTACACTGTAAAAATGATTAGAAGTTGTAAATAAAGATTATTGGAGTACATTTTACAAGAAAAATACTACCTGCTACAAAATTTCACATTTAATTTAATGTGTCACTTGCTGTTTCTGTATAATTGTGCGTGAAATTTATACGTTTGGCGTATTCTCAGAGTTTCCACAAAAACAAAGTCGTGTTAGCATTTAGTTTTGTCTGTCAGGTGATCTATTGATAACACTTTTAAGTGAATTTTGCTGAACAAGTTAGTTAAAGTCAATGTTAGTAACTTGCGTGAATAATAATCCGGTTTAATGTTAGCGATAATAATGTAACTCTATCGCCCCCTTGAGACTGTAAAATTCTAAGTTGTAAATAAAGATAATTGGAGTACATTTTACAAGAAAAATATTACCTACTACAAAATTCACATTTAATTCAGTGTGTTGCTGTTTCTTTGTAATCTTATGTGAAATTTATAAGTTCTGCGTATTTTGAGATTTTCCGCAAAAAAAAAAAAAAAAAACATTAAAGTTGTCTTTTGTGGTTAGTTTTGTCTGTCATGTGAACTATTGATAACAGTTTGAAGTGAATCTTGCTGAACAAATTGGTTAAAGTCAGTGTTAGTAACTTAATAATAATCCAATTTAATGTTAGTGTAACTCTATCTCCCCCTTAAGACTGTAAAAATGATTTAAAGTTGTAAATAAAGATTATTAGAGTACATTTCAAAAGAAAAATACTATCTACTTCAAAATGTGACATTTAAATCAATGTGTTACTTGCCGTTTCTTTGTAATTGTGAGTGAAATTTACGCGTTCTGCATTTTCTCAGAGTTTCCACAAAAACATTAACGTAAAAGTCATGTTTTGAGGTTAGTTTTGTCTGTCAGGTGAACTGCTGATAACAGTTTGAAGTAAATCTTGCTGAACAAGTTAGCTAAAGTCATTATGTTAGTAATTTATCTGAATAATAATCTGGTTTAATGTTCAGAATATTAATGAAACTCTATCGCCCCCTTGAGACTGTAAAAATGAAAGTCATAAATAAAGATTAGTGGAGTATATTTTACAAGATAAATACTATCTAGTACATAATTTCATGTTTAATTCAATGTGTTACTTGCTGTTTCTTTGTAATTGTGTGTGAAATTTATGCATTTTGCGTATTCTCAGAGTTTCCACAAAAATGTTAACATAGCAGGCGTCTTTTGCAGTTACTTCTGTCTGTCAAGTGAACTATTGATAACAATTTGAAGTAAATTTTGCTGAACAAGTTAGTTAAAGTCAATTTTAATAACTAATGTGAAAAATAATCAGTTTAATGCTCACGATATTAATGTAACTCTAGCGCCCCCTTGAGACTGTAAAAATGATTTGAAGTTGTAAATAAAGATTATTGGAGTACATTTCACAAGAAAAATACTAGCTGCTTTAATTCAATGTGTTACTTGCCGTTTCTTTGTAATTGTTTTGGAATTTTGTGCATTCTGCAGATTCTCAGAATTTCGTTACTTAAACGTTAACGTAGAAGGCGTCTTTTGCGGTTTGTTTTGTCTGTCATGTGAACTATTGATAACAGTTTAAAGTAAATCTTGCTGAACAAGTTAGCTTAACTCACTGTGTTAGTAGCTTGTATAAAAATAATCAGTTTTAATATTTGTGATATTAATGTAACTCTGTCGCCCCCTTGAGTACACTGTAAAATGGATTTATTTGAAGTTGTAAAAAAAGATTATTATATATATCACAAGAATATTCTATCTACTACTACATTTTAAGTTTAAATGTTGTAATTTCTTTGTAGTTGTGTACGTACCATGGCACTTATATTATAAAACATGGAAAAACATGTAATACTATGTATATTTACTAGCAGTTTCTGAGTGATAATTGTGAAAATTGTTTCTACGATAAGTAGCTGGGAACATTTTTTTTTAATGTTAGGATAAAATGTTTTGTAAGTAATGTTTATGGAACATTCTTCTAACCTCATTAATATTTGATTTAGTTGTTGTAACGTTGAGAGAAAACAAGAATGTTTTCTCTCAACGTTACGAGTAGAACAACATTGTCCTTGTCCTTATGACGTTATTTGTACTCATAATACTTAGAGGAAAGATTCTTAGAACAACATTCTTGGAACATCCTTATGATATTTTGATGTTATTTGTACTTGATGAACATTCTAAGGTTCATAGAATATTAAAAATAGACGTTCAAATAACGTTATCGTTTGGGTGAAAATAAAGTTAGAAGAATCTTGTAAGAAACATTTTTGTAACCTTTAAATCACAACATGAGAACTAGACATTTTAACGTTTATAAAATAAACGGTCAAATAACGTTATATTTAGAGTAAAATAACGTTAGTAGGGAATGTTTTTGTAACCTTTACATAACGTTATAACCACAGCAAGAAAACTAGACATTTTAATGTTTTAAAAACAACTTTTTTATAACGTAAAATGGCTACTTGGGTTGCCGCCAGACCTAAGCAAGAGTGCACATCAAGTAAATGAAGTAATTGATCACGTATACTAGCGTAAAATTTATGTCACGTAGAAAATAATGGCAGAAACCCATTTTATTCCATTTTTTTTTCATATCACACAGATGCAGTGACAGGTTTTAGTACATATCCTGGCTAGCTGCATAGACATTTTGTGCACGTTTTTAATTAAATAAACGCCTAATTAAATATTCTGCCCCGAATAGTTTTCTCTAGAGTTTGTGCTTTTCTGGTATCACACTGTGACTCCACACAAACTTTCATCCTCTTCGACTCAAGTTTGTTTTTATGTTCCTTGTTAATTGAAAGGAAACGAACACACCACACGCCTCCTTCTGCTTTATTTTCGAGCACTTGTAATCGTGTTTTAAGCCCTGCTTTGCGAGAGGGGCTTGTAAATTCATTACGGCTTGCGGTCGGCAGACGGATGCGGCCTGTTTCTGGTCTCGCCACGTTATAAATGGACTTGCTGGCCAGATAATTAAAGCCACGATGCTCTGACATAATTCTCCATTAAGCAATAATGCGATAAGGATGAAGTGCGAATCCTTGCCCTCTTTAGGAACAGACGAGCGTCTTTCAGCGTAATGTAATTCTGTTTGGAGCAGTTCGTAAACGTCTTAATGAATCGGAATAGCCTGCGGGGGACATCAACTGTTAGAGTGGCATTTCACTTGTGTAGACCTTAAACCTTGTTTAAATGTATTCACAACAATAGGTCAGTAAATCCTTCGAGAAGTTGGAAAAGTGGCTAATTATGATGGTTAATATTTATAGAGGAATCATATCATGAGTGCTAAAATTCACTGACAAAAATGGTGGAATGCCCATCTTTTGTTTAGAGAAAGGGTTTGACACATTCCTTTAACATCCATTTTCAACATCAATTCCGGGCCCAGAAGCAAAACCAGCTGAAAACCAGTGATCTAGGCACAGCCACATAATCGGTTTGAGGCCGGTCTGGAAGCCCTGCTCTGAAGCGAACAGCTTGCAGAGATAGAGGGAAGGAAGGAACGGTGCCAGAGAGATTGCGGGGTCAGTCGGCTGAAGGACGCGTGTTGTTGGCCCCTCTGGCTGTGCTGTCCGCAGCAGGCATATGTTCCCGGCCTCAGCGGTCCCTCCTGTCTGAATGTGAAGGGGGTCGCGGCCACTGCTGCATTTTAATCCTCTAAATGGAAAGTTTGGAAATGCTATTATCTTCCATCTGTCGGCCCCCCCGCTCACGAAAGGGCCCCGCTCCAACGGCTTGACAGGACCCGAACGCCTCGCTGCATTGTGCTCCTCTCACGAGAGGGCAGCCAAGATCCGCGCGAACGCGAGAACACGTCTCACATCAAACGTATCGGAGGTTTAAAGATTTTTCACTTAAAAACTGCATTTACATTCCGGTCGGGGATCTTCAAAGGCAAAAAGTGCTTCCTTCACTTAGCTGTAGTGCTTAACCAAAGTTACCCAGAGAGACATCGTGCAAACACAACAACATATTATTTATACGTACTTATCAAATGCCTATTTAATGTTTCTGAGGAGCACAGAACTGCTTTTCACACAGAAAAATAAATCTGGTTACACTTTCATCTATACTGTGGTATTTACATGGTGCTCAAATGTGGTTTAAAGAATATCAGTACTTTTTGACGCTTTTGTGATGACTATATTCATGTACCGTGGTATGTACTATAGAACATCTCCCAAAACATGGTGTCTTATAACAATGGTACAAGAGGAATACCAAATTATTGTTTTAAGTGTGAAAATATAGCGGAAGTAGCACCGACATTCAAAAACAATGGACTTGTGACAAGGCTCCTGAAATAATCAGGTCTTCACTTTAAGTTTTCATTTAGTGATGAGTGAATTTTTGCTAGAAAAATAGCAGGAGAAATACCATGCAAGTGTCTCAGAGCCAGCAAAAGCTGTGAAAAGAGTAACACTTTATCTCGCAAAGTATGACACAGCCTGCAGAAGTGACATGCATGGTTGTTGTCACCACTAGAAGTACCTACTGTAGCCAAAGCACAATTAATTAATTTTACCTCTTGCAAGGTCCATATTTACAAAATATAGACTTCTGGGAATCCATACTCTGGTCTCAAGAGACCAAGTCAATCATTTCAGATCCAAAAGCATCCAAAATGTTCTGGTGTTGCTAGAGGAGGAGTACAGTGAGAAGTGCCTGGTTCCCACAGTGACGTTCAGTGGTAGTAAAGCTCTTATACTGGGATGTATGAGTGCTGAAGGTGTGAGGGAGTTGTGCTTTATCAGCGCTGTCATGAATTCACACACCACTGTGTGATGTAATAGAAAAACTTGAACCAGAAGATGCTACCCTCCCCTCATTCCCTGTATTGTTGGGCATTTTTTCAGCATGACAATGAAGATATTCATTCTCCCAAGGTGAAAATCTTTCAGTGGACATGTATTTCACTCAGTCTTAATGCCTTTGAGCAGCTGTGGGGGATTCTGTAGAGACGAGCTGAGCAAAACTCCCCAGTAAAGACCAGGGCATTTAAGGAGGTCATCCTCCAGGAGTTAAACAGGATAGATGTAAAAATTTGTCAAGAACTTGTACACTCAGTGCCAAGAAGGATCAGAGCAATATATTTAAAGTTCTGGAGGACATACTAAGTGCTAGAATATTATACATTTGCTGAATTAAATCTAGGGTGTACTCCTTTCTGCAATCCTTCACTTAAACAAAATCAGCTAATTTACTTATCTTACAGAATATATTGGCATATATTTTGTTGTTTGTATTAAGTATATGTTTAATACATTTCAATTTTGCCAGCTTTCCATAAATTTTATTAGTGATCATTAAGACAATGCATCTTTTACATTTATTCAGAGGGGGTGTACTCATTTATGCTGTGCACTGTATACTATAAAACATATCCAAAAAACATGGTATCATGTAAAAGGAAATAAATGAATTAAAAACCTAAACAACATGGTGCTTTTATCATTAGAAATGGGAAAACTTGGTATTACCGTGGTACTTTTTGGCAGTTTTATCATGACCAATTTCATGTATCATGGTGTATACTAGAGAACATGTTCAAAAAACATGGCATCATGTAAAAATAAATTCATTAATTAAAGTCAAACAAAAAACATGGTACTTAGATTATAAGACATGGAAAAACCTGGTTATACCATGGTACTTTTTGGCACTTTTGTGATGACTATATTCATGTATCATGGTGTATACTAGAGAACATGTCCAAAAAACATGGCATCATGTAAAAATTAATTAAAATCAAACAAACAAAAAAACATATTACTTACATTATAAGACTTGGAAAAACATGGTAATACCATGGTACTTTTTGGCACTTTTGTGATGACCATGTTCTATAGTATTGACCATGGTGCATAAATATGTCCAAAAACCATGGTATCATGTAGAAATAAATAAATAAATTAAAAACTAAAAAACATGGTGCTTTTATTGTTAAATCAAAAAACATGGTATTACCATGGTATTTTGGCACTTTTATGATGACCATATTCATGTAGAATATGTCCAAAAAACAGGGTATCATGTAAAAATCCGTAAATAAATAAGGTAAAATCAAACAAACAAACATACAAAAAAAAAAAAAAAAAAAACATGGTACTTTTATTAGAAGAAATGGGAAAACATGGTATTACCATTGTACTTTTTGGCACTTTTGTGATGACCATAATCATGTACCATGGTATATACTCTAGAACTTGTCCAAAAAACATGGTATCATGTAAAAATAAATAAATTAACAACTAAAAAACATGGTGCTTTTATTGTTAGAATTGAGAAAAACATGGTATTACCGTGGTACTTTTTGGCACTTTTGTGATGACCATATTCATGTACTATGGTATTTAAATGGCTTATAAAAGTACTTACCATAATGTTGCTATGGTATTTGTCCAAAAACATGATAAATGTGGATGAACTCACAAAACTTAACCAAAATACATGGTATTACCATATTTTTGGACACTGTATTTTAAATAATTATTGGTGTTTAAAGAATATAAGAAATAGTCAATAATTGTCTGTAAACCACTAGATGCTAATCTATATTAGCATGGTAATACCATGGTATGTTTTGGCACTTTTGTGATGACCAGATTAATGTACTGTGGTTTTTAAGTGCTTTTTATGATACCATACTCTTTCTTTGGATCATGTCCAAAAACATGGCACTTTCTTGTAAAACATGGCAATACCATGGTATTTTTTGCATTTTGTTGTGTGAGCAGTCACTTTAAATGTGGATGTACTCACTTACAAAATGTAAAAACATGGTATTACCATGTTTTTGGTCATGGAACAATATGGTGTTTTTTGATAATTGGTGCTTTAAAGAACAACTGGTAATACCATGGTACATTTTGGCACTTGTGATGACCATGTACTATGATATTTAAATAGCTTTTCAAGGTACGTACCATAATTACCATGGAACATGTCCAAAAACATGGTACTCTTTTTGCATTTTTGTATTTGGTTACAAAGGTGATCAAAAACATGGTACCATGCTTGTGGACATTGTACCATGGTACTACCATGATATTTTGGACATTATGACCTTGGGTTACCATAGAAAAACCATCGCACATTTATAAACATATTATAGTACGTTTCCAAATGTCAGTACTATAATAGTTAGACTTCAGAGATTCAAAAATGACTTCCATGTCCAAAAAGCAGTAATACCGTGGTATTTCCATCCACTACATCTATTTATATGGATGAGGACAGCACAGACGCACACATTCAGGGTAGTCCAGGATGTGGTCAGACTTGGAGTCTGTGTGTGGCGGCTTTGTGCAATCACCTCTGTGGATTCACAGCGGATGTTATTCTGGAAGCTGGAATTAAACCTGACTCTAACCTAATCCCGGCTTATTGCCATCTATTTCATTTCACAGAATACGGAGGGGTGCCACTAAGCACTAACACACCACACACACTCATATCAGAGGCGATAAAGCTCTGCGGTAGGATAGTGTGCGCTTAGACAAGCCGCAGACACTTTGAACTCACATTACGATCGTATTCACATCACTATACCTCATTTTACACTGGAAATTCAATTTCAACTCAGCGGATAATGCTGATAGAATAGCTAGCTGCTCACCGCGGTCGCCCTTCTTGATTATTCGTATCTTCATGTCTCTCGTTAAAGATATTAGAAGCACAACATCTTAAATCTCTCAAACAGAGTTCACAAAAAAACCTAAGGGAAGAAGACCTGTGCTTGCAGTGTGGATGCTGTATTTGGGCGCAATGTTTTTCTCAAATAAGTTAAAAGTACTTAAATGTCCAGAGTGAACTGTGTGGTTCTTTTCAGCTAGTTTCCCAGCTTTTTTTAAATGTTGTATAAATGTTAGGGCAAAATGTTCTGAAAGTGATGTTTATGGAATGTTAATAGAACTTTATTAATATTTGATGAACATTCTCATAACATTGAAAGAAAGCGTTCTTAGAACAATACTCTGGGAATGTCCTCATTATTTTATTTTTACTTAATGAATGTTTTTATAACATTGAGAAAACGGTCTTAGAATATAAAAAAATAAACGTTCAAATAATATATTTTGGTAGAAAATAAAGTCAGTACTATGTTTTGGTATCCTTTAAATAACTTTCTAATCACGACAAGAAAACTGGACATTTTAATTTCTTAGAAAATGAAAAATAAACGTTGAAATAACTTATTATTATTATTATTATTTTTTTACATTTTTAGAGAAAAATTTAGTACAAAATTTTTGTAACCTTTAAATAATATTCTCATTACATCAAGAAAACATTTTAATGTTCTTAAAACATTAAAAATAAATGTTCAGATACACATATTTTGAATGAAAATTAAAGTTGTAAACTGTAAATAACGTTCTAATCGTGACAGGAAAGCCAGACATTTAAACATTCTTAGAATGTTAAAAATAAACATTCAAATGTTATATTATGAGTGCAAATAACGTTCTAATCATAACACGAAAACTGAACATTTTAACATTCTTAGAATGCAAAAAATAAACATTCATATAACATTAAATTTTTGGTGAAAATAAAGTTAGTAGAATGTCTTTGTAACCTTTAAATAATGTTGTAATCACAACAAGAAAATTTGACATTTTAACGTTCTTAGAATATTAAAAATAAACGTTCAAATAACAATATTTTGGGTGAAAATAATGTTAGTACAACATTTTTGTAACCTTTAAATAACGTTCTAATCAGTAAGAAAACTAAAAATTTTAGCGTTCTTAGAATATTAAATATAAACGTTCAAATAATGTAACATTTTGGCTTAAAATACCATTAGTAGAACACTGTAAGAAACATTTTAGGAACTTTCAATTAACATTTTAATCACATCAAAAAACCTAAACATTTCAATGTTCTTTGAATATCAACAATAACCATTTAAATTTTATATTTTGGGGTAAAACAAGTTAGAACATTGTAATAAATGTTTTAGAAACCTTTAAAAAATGTTCTAATCACAACAAGACAAGTGGACATTTAAACGTTCTTAGAATATTCAAAATAAACGTTCAAATAGCAATATTTTGGGTGAAAATAATGTTAGTACACCATTTCTGTAACCTTCAAACAACGTTCTGATCACGTCAAGAAAACTTGACATTTTAACATTCTCAGAATGTTAAAAATAAATGTACAAATAAGTAACATTTCAATTGAAAATAATGTTAGTACAGCATTTTAGTAACATTTAAATAACATTCTAATCATGACAAGAAAACAATTTAACTTTCTTAAAATTAAACGTTTGAATAATGTTTTGGGGTCAAATAAAGTTAGTAGAACACTGTAAGAAACGTTTTAGGAACCTTCAATTAACGTTTTAATCACAACAAGAAACTTAAACATTTCAGTGTTCTTAAAATATTAAAAATAAACGTTTAAATAACGTTAGTACAACATTTTTGCCACTTTTGTCGTTTTTGGAAATTTTAACGTTATATGAATGTTTTTTTAAACAATGTTATATTTTGAGTAAAAATAAAGTTTTTGTAACCTTTAAATGTTGTAATCATGACATGAAAACTTTTTAACATTCTCAGAATATTACAAATAAATGTTCAAATAGCAATATTTTGGATGAAAATAACTGTACAACATTTTTGTAACCTTTAAGTAACATTCTGATCATGACAAAAACATGACATTTTTACATTCTTAGAATATTACAAATAAACATTCAAATAACAATATTTTGGGTGAAAATAACGTTAGTACAACATTTTTGTAACCGTTAAATAATTTCTAATCATGACAAGAAAACGACATTTTAACTTTCTTAAAATTAAACGTTTGAATAACGTTAAGTTTTGGGGTAAAATAAAGCTAGTAGAACACTGTAAGAAATGTTTTACAAACCTTCAATTTACATTTTAATCACAACAAGAAACTTAAAAATGTTAATGTTCTTAAAATATTAAAATAAACATTTAACTAACGTAAAATAACGATTTAATTACAACAAGAAAACTAAAAATATTATTATTATATGAATGTTTTTTTTAAATATTCAAATAAAGTTATATTTTGGGTGGAAATAAAGTTAGTAGAATGCTGTAAGAAATGTTTTTGTAACCTTGAAATAATGTTGTAATCATAACATGAAAACTTGACATTTTAACGTTCTTAGAATATTAAAATTAAAAGTTTGAATAATGTTACATTTTGGGGTCAAATAAAGTTAGTAGAACACTGTAAGAAACGTTTTAGGAACCTTCAATTAACGTTTTAATCACAACAAGAAACTTAAACATTTCAGTGTTTTTAAAATATTAAAAATAAACGTTTAAGTAACGTTAGTACAACATTTTTGTCACTTTTGTCGTTTTTGGAAATTTTAACGTTACATGAATGTTTTTTGAAACAATGTTATATTTTGAGTAAAAATAAAGTTTTTGTAACCTTTAAATGTTGTAATCATGACATGAAAACTTTTTAACGTTCTCCGAATATTACAAATAAACGTTCAAATAGCAATATTTTGGATGAAAATAACTGTACAACATTTTTGTAACCTTTAAGTAACGTTCTGATCATGACAAAAACATGACATTTTTACATTCTTAGAATATTACAATTAAACATTCAAATAACAATATTTTATATTAAAATAACGTTAGTACAACATTTTTGTAACCGTTAAATAACGATTTAATTGTGACAAGAAACTGGAAATTTGAACGTTATATGAATGTTTTTTTTTTTTTTAATATTCATATAATGTTATGTTTTGGGTGGAAATAAAGTTAGTAGAATGCTGTAAGAAACGTTTTCAAACAAAAAAAAAAAAAAAAAACTGGAATGTTCCCACAATGTTTTTCTAACCAGATTTGTTATCTGGTTGGACGTTAGGAACACAACACCCGACCAATTCTCTCATCTCACTAAGCTTCATGTAAACAGCCACGAGAGATTATGAACCGAGCGGCATACCTGATTCATATTCAAATATTTTTTGATAATTAATTGACCTTTAGCCGCTCACGGTTATGCGGAGGCTGAATATTGTTAACTCCAGAACTCAAATGTCAACAAGCGGAGTGGGGAACGTCTAATTCACGCAAGTGTAAAATAAATTGCTTCTCATACATGTTCCCGCATATGACAAATTGATTTGTGCGAACTCAGATGGAAAGAGGGAAAATCCAGCAGACAGTTCTGCAAACACGCGCTCAAATGTAATTGAAGTCCCCGCAGCCCGAGGGCAAAGCGCGCGCGTTCCCGCCCCTAATTCGTTCGGATAACGGTCCTGTCCTCTCCTTCGGTCAATAAAACGAATCTAAATCATTTTCCCTCTGCGTGCGAGCGCAGATGATTATTCAATATCAAGCATTTTTCGGAGATGTTTGCTTGCTGATGCACTATTTCCTGTCAGTCTTCCAACAACACACCGTTGGTTATGCCAATAACGTGTTTTTAATTTACAGTTCGCACCGTGATTGAAAATCCATTACGTCGCCGTGTGAGACAGAGTGAGAGAGATTGCTTTTTGTTTGCTTCCATGTCCCTGCGATATGATAGTAGTCGGATTTCGCTCTTTTTGCTAGGATGCGGTTGTGAAATCCAGCGCTATAAAAAGCGTGCTATTCATGAGGATAATGCCCAAATTACAGGTTCCCGCAGCCGAGCACCTGGCCTCCGGTCCTCCTTTAACCATAGTCCATTTAGTCATGTTCCCCGCTCTCGAAAGCACAGGTGATGATGACATTGGTTAGGCACATTATCTTTCCTAATTGCCAGGTTGACACAAAACATTACGGATGGTTTGCGCTTTCCCCCGTTCCCGGCCGGCGCGCGGCTGGGCTTCCTCACCCGAAAAGGGAAGCTGCGGCCCTTTTTAAGAACTGCTGATGGCCTTATTTTTCTTTTTTTCCCACACCAGGGATAAGGTTATCTGAGCAATTCGTCATGGAGTTTGCAGATAATTAGCTTTTTAAAGTTTCCCCCGAAGTCAGGACTGTCCTTGCAAGGGCGAACCTGTCTCTGGAAAAATGATTCAGCTATAAACAAAAGTTTTGAGCCGGAAACCAGAAATAAGTGGAGTTTCCCCACAGCATGACTTACCCATGATGCACTATTGCATCATTTCGGATGTTTCCTTGTGTACTGCATAAGTAAATGTGCTGCTGAAAAAAGGTTTTAATGGAAACTGTAATGGGTCTCTGCTGTTTGTTTTTCACTAAATCCTAATGGAACGTGTCCCAAAACACACTACAGGAAACCAATGTTTTTAAAGGTTAATAGTTGATGGTTTGTAATTTTATTTGTAGTGGAAACCAATAGAATTTCTGTAATGGTTTCTATTGTTTTTTTTTCAGCAGGGTGCAGTTTTTCTGCAATTAAACACCTAAAACTTTCAAAATACGAAATACAAACAATATGTCTTGCAATAGCTATTTTTCATGCTCTTTAATGTGGTGTGACAGATCGCTGTATTTATGTGAATCAATTCATTAAATTATAGGCTACTGTTTTCTTTGTGAAAATTCCACCACCTATTCCGCAAAAACGTCTGTGGCAACTTCTCCCGGTGCTCTCAATTCGGGCCATTTACATGCGCTACATGGGTTATACTCTTAAAATATTATAACTTTAATTTCTGTGATTTAAATACTTGTAATATATTGATTTTATTTTTTGAAACATTTAGACTTCATTCTTGAAATATTTCGACTTTATTCTCTAAATATTTCAACTTTATTCTCATAATATTTTGACTTTAATCTTGAAATATTTCAACTTTATTCCTGTAATATTTCGACTTTATTCTCATTTCGACTTTTTTCTTAAAATATTACAAATTTATTCTTGAAATATTTCAACTTTATTCTCGTAATATTTTGACTTTATTCTCATTTCGACTTTTAAAAAAAAAATTATGAATTTATTCTCGTAATATTTCAACTTTATTCTCGTAATATTTCAACTTTATTCTCATAATTTCAACTTTATTCTTGAAATATTACAAATTTATTCTCGATATTTGGACTTTATTCTCGAAATATTTCAACTTTATTCTCATAATATTTCGACTTTATTCTCATTTCGACTTTATTCTTGAAATATTTCTACTTGATTCTCGAAATTTTTTGACTGTATCTCATAATATTTTGACTTTATTCTCATAATATTTTGACTTTAATCTTAAAATATATTTCAACTTTATTCTCATAATTTCAACTTTATTCTCGAAATATTTCAACTTTATTCTTGTAATATTTCAACTTTATTCTCATTTAGACTTTTTTCTTGAAATATTACGATTTTATTCTCGAAATATTTAAACTTTTATTCTTGTAATATTTCAACTTTATTCTCATAATTTCGACTTTATTCTTGAAATATTATGAATTTATTCTCAATATTTAGACAATGTTCATAATATATCAACTTTATTCTTAAAATTTCGACTTTATTCTCAAAATATTACAACTTTAATCTCGAAATATTTATATTAATTGAAATATTAATCTTGAAATATTTCAACTTTATTGTCGTAATTTCATCTTTATTCTCTAAATATTTCAACTTTATTCTCGTAATATTTAGACTTTATTCTTATAATTTTGACTTTATTCTTGAAATTTTTCGACTGTATCTCATAATATTTCGACTTTATTCTCATAATATTTTGACTTTAATCTTGAAATATTTCAACTTTATTCTCGAAATATTTCAACTTTATCTCATAATATTTTGACTTTATTCTCATAATATTTTGACTTTAATCTTGAAATATTTAATTTTTTTCTCAGAATTTCAACTTTATTCTCAAAATACTTCAGCTTTATTCTTGGAATTTTTTGACTTTATTCTCATTTACAACTTTTTCTTGAAATATTAATCTTGAAATATTATTCTCAAAATATTACTTAATTCTCCTAACTTTATTCTTGTGATATTTTAACTTTATTCTCGAAATATTTAGACTTTATTCTTGTAAAATTTTGACTTTATTCTTGCAATTTCGACTTTATTCTTGAAATATTATAACTTTAATCTCGTAATATTAGATTTATTTGTATGTTTTAATATGGCACCAAAACACCATTGTAAAGCATTGGAGTTTTTTGTTAACCAGTTATTTTCTTTTTTCCACCAGCATGTGACTTCTGATGTCATCAAGCCCATTTGACTAATCAGAAAGGATTTCCTGCCACACCCATCTAATGGAGGATGCACCTCATGGCCAACACACCAAACAGGTCAGACATTTGGAGTTCCTTTGGTATTATGCTGGCGGAATGTGTGTTTTTGCAGCATCGGTTGTAATATTGCCTCTGAAAATAAATGCTGTATTGTTGAATTGTTTGTAAATTAACCAGTGCTGACCAATAAACCATTGGTAAATAATAAACCACTACATGGTGTGGTAGTTGGCATGTAGCAGTGTCATGTTAACATCTATCACTGATCAACTGTTCAAGTTCAACTTAATTGTTTTGTTTTATATGGACACATTTATTGAAGTATTAACGCTTTACCAATTGCTGGTTGGTTATTTATCACAAACAATGCAAATGTTTGTTGTTGCAGTGTTGTAGTGGATTGTTTTTTGGATTTTACATTGCTTGCTGGTATGTTTTGAGTTGCTTTTATTGTTGGTTCCTAAATGATCTGGTTGTTTTGAGTCATAACAAATAAACCATTGGTTTATGAGGTAGTTAGCATGTAGCAGACAAGTTTATCAAAGTTTTTCTGCAACTACTGGTTTGATATTTACCTGAAAAATGGGTGAAATGGAAATATTTGTTTTTGCAGTGCTGTGTTGAATTGCTTTGGGGATTTCACTTTGCTTGCTGCTCTGTTTTGAGTGATTTTTGATGTTGCTGCTGGAATAAATGCTGACCTGTTGCTTCTTGTGGTAAATATCATTTGGATTCGTAGCTTGTTGGAAGCTGCAATGTTTAAAACAGCTTTTGACAATTAAATATTTGCAAAAAGAAATTAATGTTTGAACTAAAAGCTCCAGGGCTTTTAATAATGACAAGTTTATCAAACTGCTGCCACTTTTTTTTTTTTTTTTTTTTTTTTTTTTTTTTTGCTGGGTTTTGGGTATTGTATTGTGTTTTGCTTTTTCATTTTACGTCTTTGGTTTTAAAATGCACACTGAATATTAACACAGCTGGTTTTTGAAAAATCGCAATATGTTTTGGTATTTGATTTGCATTTAATATCTTTTGTCCTCTTGAGTTGTTGAATTGCATTTGGATATTTACTAAAATAACTTAGCTTCGGTATGCATTTATCCAGCAAGAATTTCATTGTTTTCATGTAAACTGATTGGTCTTGTTGTATACGGCCTTCAAGAGCTTTTGTGCTCATAAAAGACTTTGCAAATTCATATTTTTATGGAGAGGGTTACATTCAAAGATTGCGCAAAGACAACTGTGGGATTGAAGGTCGTAAATGATTTTGTGAATTTAAATCTCACAGTTCGCTTCAGATTAATTCAATATTTGTTTGATATTTATATGAATATGTTTGTATTTTGTTTTTTTTTCTTGCATTTGTGTTTTTATTTAATTGTTTATTTCCTTTTTCTAACTTAAAGAGTTGCAACACTTGCTCTAAAATAAAATATTGAAACTTTATTGGTTAAAGACAAGTGGCGTCACTTATTTTTAACTAATAAAGTTTAAATCTTTTGTTAGTAAAATATGTGACCCGGGACCACAAAACCAAGTCATAAGGATTTCTTGACATATTACGACTTTATTCTTGTAATATTTCAACTTTATTTTCATTATTTTGACTTTATTCTCAAAATATTACAACTTTAATCTTGAAATATTAATATTAATAGAAATGTTAAATATCAAAATATTAGTCTCAAAATATTTTGACTTTAATTTAAAAAAAATTCAACTTTATTCTTGCAATATTTTGACTTTATTCTCGGAATATTACAACTTTAATCTCAAAATATTAATAGTAATAGAAATTTTAAATATTGCAATATTAATCTCAAAATATTTCAACTTTTTTCTCGAAATATTTCAACTTTATTCTTGAAATATTACAGCTTTAATCTCGAAATATTTAAATTTTATTCTTATAATATTTCAACCTTATTCTCATAATATTTTGACTTTATTCTTGAAATATTTTAACTTTAATCTCTAATTTTTTCAGTTTTTTTATTCACATAATATTTTGGCTTTATTCTCATAATTTCAATTTTATTCTTGAAATATTATGACTTTAATCTCGTAATCTTTTTTTAAACAAAATTAAGTTGAGTTAACTCAAATATCTAAGTTGTCACTTAGTACAGCTTAACATTTCAAGTTGACTGAACTCTTTTTTTTTTTTTGAGCTGACTGAACTTAACCTTTTAAGGCAGCAGGGTAACAAATTATTTTAGGTTAATTCAATTGTATTTTACAGTTTAATAAAGTTTGAAACTTTTCTTCTAAAGTGAGTGCTGCACTTTCAACTTTCAGTCCGATGAATTTTGATTTTTGGTTGCAACTCCTTTAAGTACCCTTTTTTTCCAACCAGGAGTTTTCTAATATCCTCCTTTCCAGAATAATTTTGCATTCATGAGGTGAGCAGGCACACCTAAAGCCACATGTATAACCGGTTTCCATTGCATTCGTGAGTTTCTCTGTAGCAGGTAGAGGTCACGTCACCCTTCCGTTGGCGCTGGCACGCGGCATTAGCCCTGGACTCTTTAATGGGGCACAAATCCGAAAGCGCGAGCTCCTATCGACAACCTGGGCCTCGTTCTATCGACTGGCTCATTTCCTGTTAGCCGAAGAGCTCAGCGGAGCGTGTGCGCGAATAACCGTGCGACCTGGCCGGGTGTTGCGCGAGCGAGAGTGTGTGGTTTGACCCGTGACTGCTGGGATACGGACACCGCTGCTCTCGCCACAGCAATGAGTCATCGTGGCCTGGCCTCAGTGAGCACACAGCAGTGATTGATAACTACCCAGAAAGATTGCTCATCCCCTCGTTTATTTATACCACAGCCCTTCACTCCTGCTTTCTTCTGACCATGCCTGCGGTTCTGAGATTGTGAACTGTCGTTCCGACTTATTTTTTTTGTATTTTTTATCGTAGATTTGTAGTTGCATGCCACAAAATTGCTTTGGATCAGCATTGTAAGTATCCTCAGGCCATCCTAGTTGTAGATGAGTAAAGAAATTAAAGGACTTCTCCTTTAAGTTCATCAGTTCACATCTTGTGAAGCCAAAAGCCGCATGTTTGTAACAAACAAATCCATTACGTTTAAACTCTAATAACTTCCTCCAAGAAAAAATGGGTCTGTTCTGAATCAGGAGAGAAATCTGCGCAGATCAAACACTGTTTACAAGCCAAACCAGCTCTAAACAAACATATGGGTGGATTTTGATGTGAGAGACGGTTTTAGTCTTAAGCGACAGTTTGGAGTTAAAAAAAAACATCTTAACGATGGATTTGTTTCTTACAAACATGCAGCTTTTGGCTTTAGTTTCGATCCGTTTCTCTCAAGTTAATCGTATCGGACAGTCACATCTGGTCTGTGTATATTCTCCTGTGGTGTTTGATGCTCAGGTGGTTCGTCTCGTGGACGTGCGGCATCACGCTCTGGTTCCCTTCGGCTGTCTGATGAGCTGCCGTCGCTCCGTCACACTTGATCCCTGTCAGAGTTTTTGTGCTCCTGACATCAAATAAAAATCGATGCATTTCTTTTCAGGATCTCTCTCAACATCAGCCGACACTTCTCGCTGTCATTCGGGGAAAGTATCTTCTATGACATCACTGGAGTGAGCGAATGAAATTTATATTGCTATTTTGATGTTTATAGGTCAATTTCACCTGAACATATAGGTCAGATTTTAATCCTTGATTGATTAATCAGAGTTTTAAATTAACTGGTTCAACATAGCTTGAGTTAATAAAACCTAGTTCAACAAATCCCAGATTAACGCTACACATTACACTAAGATTGAGATTTTTTTTTTTTTATTGTTAGTTAACTAATGGAAAAAAAATATTGTAACGATTTGTTTATTTTTGTAACTGTAATAAGTAACCATGTATCATAGCAGCTGTGTAGAAAAAAAAAAAAGATTTTTCTAGTATTTTATATTTTTGTGATTTTAATTTTAGGTAACTGTAGTTTCCTTGGTGGAAAATATGAACCCCTGATTTTGGTGTTTAAAATGTTTTTGTTGGTTTTATATTTAAAATACAATTTATAATATTCAAAATATGTAAAAAAAAAAATGTATAAAGTTATAACATACTATTTAAAAAAAAAAAAAAAAAAAAAAGTACATTCTAATGTCTATTTTTTGTAACACTATACCATTTTTTTAAATGAGTTATTGCGTTATCTTAGATTAAATAAATTAAATAATAAACAATACTTAGTAATAATTATTTATGAAAATATAATTGTTCATGCTAGTTCACAGTGCATTAACTATGTTAACTATTGTTAACAGTTATTTTAGGATCATGTAGATACTAGTATAGCTTTTATTAATATTTTTCATTTGTTACATTTTTAGAAATTTAGAATTTTTTTTTTTTTAATAAGTGTGACCTGCCAATACTAATTTTTGCCGATTCTGAAGAGCTATAATTGAGAGCATGTCCAAACAAATATCTTTACTTTTTTCAGTTCAAACAATTATTTAATAAAAATGTATCAAACATTACAATTCCCCCAATCTGGTCTAAGTTACAGATATTCTCTTTAAATGCATTTACACTGCAAAATTTCAAATGCATAAATCATTTTATAAAATTGATGTTTTACATATTTTTTTTAAACATGCAAATAAGAAATGTTGCGAAAAATGCAATGACACTTTTAAATGTGAAACCAAACCACCAGTAGGTGGCAGCAAATGAATGAGTCATTTAGTCATTCATTCAACCGATTTGTTCAAATGGCAGATTAATTCAGAAACGAGGCAAGTGATTGTCTTTTATGAATGGCTTTCTGCGTCATTGACTCACTTGATTTGTTTAAAAGCGTGGATTTATTCAGTAACAAAACACTGCTGTGTTACTCAGAGACATGCAGCAGTTCTGCTGTGGCTTTGATTGGAACTATTTTCATCAGCGAAATTGAGCGAAGACAGTTAATATTGTTTCTAAAATGTAAGTCACGTAATTTTAACTTCCTGTTTATTGATCTTGGTTGTGCAATGCTGCATATCTAAATTATAATATTTTTTTCTACATTACTATAACTTTCTATGAGTGCTGTTGGGCTCATTTGTTTTGATTTCTGCACCAGTCTCTCTCTGGTCGGCTGGACACCGGTCCGAGCTGATAATGCTGAAAACCCTGGTCCCTGGCCAGTCGATCTCTAGTTTTTAATCATTTTTATTTTAGTTACATTTTTAGAATTTTTATGTTTTTATCGTTTTTAGTAGTTTTCTTCATGTCTGTATTAGTTTTTCATAAAATTTTATTTCAGTCTTAATATTAAGTTAAACTAAATAAAATAAGAAATGTTTTCTTGGCAACTAGATGAAATTTAAAAAACGAAATCAGTTAAGGTTTTATTTAAAGTAATGAAAATGTTGTTTAGCTTAATTAGAAGAAGTAAATTAATATTAAATAATTTTAACAAATACAACGTTTGATTTTAAAAATGTATAGGTAAAAGTTGAATCGAATAATCTAATAGGACCTTTGCACCAAACTTTAAACTTTACTTAAAAATGAACAGACTTGCATTAAACTCTGGTTTTGATTCTGGTATTAATTTACATTAACTTAAAATTCTGTTGTTTCATTACGTTAAACTTTTATTAATCCAGTGTTAAATTCATCATAATGAACAAAATGAACTGGTTTAATCACAGGTTAGGATTTTAATCACTAATTAATTAATCAATGTGTTTTAAATTGAGTTCAACATAGCTTGAGTTTATAAAACCTAGTTCGCCAAATCTTAGATTAACTCCAAACTTTACACTAGGACCAGTCAACCAGTGGTGCGAGGACCCTATTGGAATTGCATTTTTGAGGGCCTAAACATGCTCAAACTCATGAAACTTTGCACACACCAAAAGTGGTGAAAACTTACATCTTGTATGGGTTTCAAAAGTGGCATGGCAAAATGGCTCAAAATTTTGCCAGTGTTTCATGTACATGTATGAAATTCGGTAGACACGTGTAAAACACCAATAGCTACAAAAAAGTCCCACGGTACGACGTCCGAAGCCCAACAGGAAGTCAGTTATTTTGAATTTTCTCTTTTATTTTTATTTTTTTTTGCCATCTTTAAGTGTTGTACGTATTTAAACAAATTCCTCCTAGAGATATAAACAGATCAACACCAGATTTGATCAGTATAGTTTAAAGGCCTTTGTGACGTTGACTTGCGAAGATCTTGAGTTTTCGTTGAAGGGCGTGTCCATGTCGGCCTGACAAATTTCGATGTTTCGACGTGAAACAGAAAGTTGTTATAATTCAGGCATACAGTGTCAGATCTGCACCAAACTTCACGTTTGGTAAGAGTCCTGTCCTGAAGAGATCTACATGCCCATATTTAGTTATTGTCATAGCGCCACCTGCTGTCAACAGGAAATGGCTTGTTTTACGCTCTAACGAACTTCTGCTAGAGATTTAATGACATCAACATTATATTTGGTCACTCTGATATAAAGGCCTTTGCGATGTTAAATTGTGAAGATCTTGAGTTTTCATGAAAGAGCGTGCCCGTGGTAGCGTGACGAAATTCGATGTTTCATCATGAAAACTAAGTTTTTATATTGTATTCATGTAATGCCTATAATGCCTATATTTAGTCATAGTCATAGCGCCACCTGCTGGCATTAGGAAGTGACATGTTTTACACTCTAACAAACTCCTAGAGGTTTAATGACGTCAACATTATATTTGGTCAGTCTAATCTAAAGCCCTTTGTAATGTTAAATTGTAAAAATCTTGCGTTTCCGTTGAAGGGCGTGTCTGTGATAAAGTTCGATGTTTCACCATGGAAAAAGTTGTTGTTGTAATTTAGCTGTACAATGTCCGATCTGCATCAAACTTCACATGTTCGATAAAAGTCCTGACCTGAACACATCTAAAGGTCAATATACTGTTATAATCATAGCGCCACCTGCTGGAACAGGAAATTACTTGTTTTGCACTAACTTAAACATGCAATGTCCGATCTGCACCAAACTTCACGTTTAGCAAGACATCTAAAGGGCAATATTCAGTTATAATCATAGCGCCACCTGTTGGCAACAGGATACGTCATACTTTACACGAACTCAAACATACCATGTTCAATCTGCACCAAACTTAATTTAACATAACTAACCCTATGTTTGATAAAAGCGCTGACCTGAACACATCTACATTCCAATATCCATTTATAGTCATAGCGCCACCAGCTGGCAACAGGAAGTTTGGCACATATAATTGACTTTGACATATGTCTCCTACATTTACCACCTTAAAATTGCTCACTGTTCGCTGTTTTCCTAAAGCCACCAGCCGGTGGTGAGCCCTGGTGCGAAGGCCCTTTCAATGCTGCTTGCAGCTTTAATTTTTTTGTTATTGTATGTTTCTGTTAACTAATGTAGTTAACTATTTTTAACTAATGAAAAAAATACTGCAAAGTTTTGTTTTTTCCAAAATGTAAGAAGTATCAATGTTAAGGTTTACCTTATTTTATACCGGATATTTTTTTGGATTTAGTTTTTCATAGTGTCTTAAATAAATGCATACCCAGAGTTTGAACCTTATACAGTTAAACTGTCGTAATTTCTTTAATAAATAAGACAAATAGCATAAAACGAATGTTTAAGCCACTGCTAGTTCACTGGGTTTCATTCTGTTTGGGTTTTTTAGGCCAAATGAGCTAAAGATAACAAAAGAGCAGCAAAGGAAAGACAAAGTGAGTATTTCTGCGTCCTCTGAATCAAGCAGTCAGCAGAACACATGGAGAGCGATCGGGAGGCCAAAAGTGGCTCGTCAGAAACAAACTCCCGCGTCTCGCTCACGACCTGACAGATACACGGCAGGCCGGAAATTAATAGCGTGTTTGTGAGCGCCGGCCATCGATTGCTCCTCGTCACCTGCCGGCGTCCTCTCAGGGCTTTTCTGCAGCGTCAGACGCCCACCGAAAAACACAAAGAAACTATTCTAACTTTCCTCTTTTATGGATGGGCGCACTAGTGCTCACCTACTTCCTGTTTGATGGTCTTGCAGGAAGTGAAACGTGCAATTATTCGTAATTTCTGTGAAATATGACCTAGGCATGTTCATGACAGCCATTATATATTTGTTTTGTAAGTGGATTTGGGAGGAAAACCTTCTCGTGCACAGATAAATGCATGTGAATAGAAATATTAATGCGATCTTCGTCTTTTTCCGGCAGGTGTGTCTGTGCAAACTAGATTTGCCGGCCCAAGATGTATCGTGCTGTTTGAGCTCAGCATTATTTATTCATAATAGCAGCATTCATAACGCAGCAGCCTGATTTATGCTGCATATGTCAATGGCTGGATTATCATAACATGTTTGAGCTGGACGGGTAACCTCAGTGAAGGACGAGCAGGAGCTGTTATTATAGTAACAGGAGGCTAATAATCTGCTCTTGTATGTTCACATGTTCTCCACATGTGAAGGGTTTAGTGTGAATGTGACGGGACGATAACGCCGGGACGGGGTTTGATCCCTAAACGGCCGTCACGTGAGGCCGCGCTGCTGTTGTTGAAGACGTGCTGTCAGATCACACTGGAGACTGGAGTGTAATCGCTGGCGCACTTATTCATATCCTCTGTAATTGTTAAGCAAGGTCACAACTCCACAGCGACAGTGTGCTGAATTCATTGAGATGTGAATGCAATTGAAAAGACAGATTCGAAAAGGTTAGGTGTTTTTAAAGAAAAAAAAAAAAATCTAAATTGTGTATTAACTAATGTTTTTTATTTAATCATTTAAATTATTTAATCGAATTTAATCAATTTAAAATAATTGTAATAGTTTGTTTTTATTTAATAATACTACTTTTATTATATATTTCCTAATTATGAAACATTTTATTATTATTATTATTATTATTATTATTATTAATAATAATAATAATAATAATAATAATAAGACATTTATTTTATTACTGTAATTTTTAATTGTAATACTTTAGTAACACCACTTCTATTATATATGTCCTAATTATGAAACATTATTATTACTATTATTATTATTATTATTATTATTATTATTATTATTAATAATAATAATAAATATAACAACAACAATAATAACAATAACAACAACAACAATAATAATAATGCTGAAATGTTTCATAATTAGGAAATGCATAATATAGTATTAAATATTTTATTATTATTATTATTATTATTTTCAATACTTATAATAGTTTTTTATTATTATTAATAATAATAATAATAATAATAAATGTAATATCATGATATTGTATTAATTCACTCTTATTTAACAACAACAACAACACATGTAAATATAAAAAAAAACAATGAAACAAAAAATATGTATTTAAAAAAGAAAGCATTATTTACTTGTTATTATTGTTATTATTGTTGTTATTATTATTGTGTAATTGTTTTTATTTAATAATACTATTATTATATATTTCTTAATTATGAAATTTCAATAATAATAATAATAATAATAATAATAATAATTATAATACTAATAAAATGCAAAGCTAAATTGTTAAATTAATGTAATAAAATAAAATAAAATAGAGTATTAACAATAATTTATTAATTTGAATAAAAACGATTACATAATACTATTATATATTTATTATGAAACATTTATTATCATCCATTACTATTATTATTATTATTATTATTAATACATACATTTGGTATTCATTCAATGAAATAACAATAGTGTATTTAATAAAACGTTGTTATTTATGTATTATTATTATTATTATTATTATTATTATTATTATATTTTGTATTATTCTATAATACTACTTATATATATATTATGAAACATTTTAATAATAATTATTTTTTTTGAATTATGTATTAATTTTTATTTAATAAAATTAATGTAATCATTTTAGAATTATAAATAAGAATGAAACATTATTATTATTATTATTATTATTAATAATAATAATAATAATAATAATAATAATAATAATTATAAATAATATTTTTTACTACAATTATTTAATACTTGTAATTATTTTTATTTGATAATACTACTATTATTATGTTTCTTCATTATGGATGTTGTACTTGTACTATTTTAAAACTATTTTACTATTAATAACAGTAATAGTTTTTTTAAAAAATAAATATTTTAAATAATGTAGTTCTTTTTCATTTAATACAAATTTTGCTTTATACACAATCTTGACTTAACTAATACCATTAGTTAGTGTTGAGTCAGTGTTGCTGTGACTGGTTTGCAAAACAATTTTTGTTTTATTTGAGGAAATCAACCAACAAATGACTTCTAGTTCATCTTTGCATGTTAATGTGACCTTAAATCAACTTTACTCGTATGAAAGATCTTATTTTTTACAGAAATGTCCTTGCACACTGTTATTTTGTATTTTAACGCATTATAATTTAGTTTTCTGTCTCCTGTTAACACAAAAAGCTCTGAAGTTTCAGTTATGCTGTAAATGCTATTATTGATTAAATGTGATTAATCCAGCAGCGAGGGATTGTAACGAACATAAACATGTTTTAGTTTCTTTCCGAGCGTTTGGCGTCGTCTCGACTGTCAGAGCGGCGGCGTGTTGGGCGGGTTTTTAATCTAAAGTCTGGTGTTATTTGACTGGACTGGAATAATCTTGTCCATTGTGACAGCAACACGAGCGCCGTGTGAGATTGCAGTTTCACGCTCTCCTCCAGCAGGACGAACGGCGTTTCTGAGCCTTTCAGCCCCTTCCATTAGGGATTTCTCACATTCATGTTTGTAAAAAGCTAAAATGGACTGTTTTCCTTCCCCTCAATAACGCAGAAATGCATGAAAAAGAAATGTCAGAGAAATGTCAAACGCCTGCTGGCCGGTGCGGCCCGGTCCGGTCTGCCAGACAGAATGCATAGAAAGAGACTGAAAGCCGGTTCCTGATCTTTGATTGGTGCGGCGCGGCTCAACCTGACACCGTCTGCTTGACGATAATGCACTTTCAGCTCTGCTTTTAGTGCCTGCCTTTAGAAATGCAGCAGAGTATTTGGAAAAACTCGACTTTATGGAACTTTATGAAGGAGAATGTGAATTTCGTCCTTCAGTTGAAGTTTTGTAAGTTTTTCATTGGTTGCTAGCATTTTTTTTTTTTTTTTTTTTTTTTTTTTTTAGGCTTATAACATGAACACACTACTTTCATGTAATATTTATAGTTTTTCACTTTAAAACAAACATTTTCATTTAAGTTTTATTTGTTTTGTTTTGCTTTTATGAATTTTGTTTGTGTTTTTAAATATTTCTGTTTAGATTTAATGTTTTATTTCAATTTTAGTAATTTTAATAGTTCAAATGAAATGTTTAGTTTCGTTGCCAAGGCAACATTTCTAATATTCAAAGATTTTTAAATTTAAGTTTTTCATGTAATATTTTTTTTCTTTTATTGTATCTTTCTCAGTTAACAAAAACTATATATATTTTATATATTTATAAATATATTTTTATTAAGTTTAACTTAGAATTTGTTAAAAATAACACTGATAGGATAGCTACACTGTAAAAAAAAAAAAATTGAGTTAACTTAAAATAATCTGTTACCTGGCTGCCTTAAATTTTTACGTTCAGTCAACTCAAAAAAGTTTAGTGAACTTTAAATGTTAAATTGTACTAATTTTTAAAAATGTTTTTGGTCAACTCAAATTTCTAAGTTGTCACTTAGTACAACTTATTTGAGTTTTGACTAAACTTATTTGAGTAGACTGAACTTAATTTTAAGGCAGCAGGGTAACAAATTATTTTATGTTGACTCAACTTAAGTCTAGTTGACTAGTTGACTTAAACTGTTTCAGTTTTATTTAATTATTTTTAATTTTAGTACTTTAAAATTAAAAGAAGTAAAGTTTAGTATAATTTTAATAGTTCAAATGAAATTTTTGGTTAGTTGCCAAGGCAACATTTTTAATATTCGAAGATTTTTAAGTTTAAGTTTTTCGTGTAATATTTCTTTCTTTTTTTTCTTTTTTTTTTTTCTCAGTTAACAAAACTATATATATATATATATATATATATATTTATATTATATATATATATTTTTTTTTTACATTTTACTTGATTTAGTTAAATAACACTGATAGGTCTCATGCACTGTAAAAAAAAAAAAAAAAAAAATTTGAGTCAACTTAAAATAATTTGTTACCTGGCTGCCTTAAAATTTTACGTTTAGTCAACTTTAAATGTTAAGTTGTACTAAGTGACAACTTAGTTTTTTCACAACCCAGCTTTTAAGTTTAAACCAACCAAATATTTTTAGTAAACCCAAATATCTAAGTTGTCACTTAGTACAACTTAACATTTCAAGTTGACTAAACTTATTTGAGTTGCCTGAACTTAAAGTTTTAAGGCAGCAGGGTAACAAATTATTTTAAGTTGACTCAACATTGGGTTTTTTTTTGTTGTTGTTTTTTACAGTGTAGTCCAGTGCTAATCATTGTTACTGTAATAGTATATAATTTTATAGTATAATGTGCTTATTTGTATGTTTTTGTTTTGAATTTCATTTTAGTTTACATTTTACTAACTTGAATTAAATTTTAGTAATGTGCTTGTTTAAAAAAAAAAAAAAAAAAAAAGTTTCTTTTACATTGTTCTATTTAGCTTTATTATTTTAAATTTGAATGTAGGTAATTTTTGTACTTCAACTTAAACTTAAACTTTCAGTTTATTACCAAGGCAACATTTTTAAGTTTTACGTTTATTCTGGTACTGTTTATTTTAACTCCTTTAGTTAACAAAAATATTTACGTTTTAGTTGTAGGTTAAATTTAGTTTTAGTTAACAATAACGACACTGCTAGTATACATTTGTAACTACTGCAGTGATAATCACTGTTACTGTAGTATTATATACTTTTATAGTACATGTTTAGGATACTTTTTTAATATTTTTATTTATTTTTAGTTTAAATTTTACTAAATTGAATTACGTTTTAGTTAACAATAACACAAAAAACATTTTGAATTGGCTTATATTTTCATATTCTTCTTTGATTTTAATTTCAGTTAAAGTTTTAGTAACTTTATGTACTTTTGTTATTTTTATTATTTTTCTTTTAAATATTTCTTTCTTTTTTTTTTGATTTCAGGTTTAGTATGTTTAGTACTTCAGCTTAAACTTTATTTCAGTTAGTTGCCAAGGCAACATTTCTAATTTAATTTTTTTTTGTAAGTTTTTCCACGTTTATTTCGGCTTGATTTTAGTTAGCATTAACAACACCGATGCTAATCAGTACTGATATGTATTTCGAAGTACAATGTATTTTCGTGCTACGGGTTCATATCTCAATTAGCCTCTTCAGAGCATCACGTTTTGCAGATAATGATTCAATTATAGCGCGTTAAATAAGCGCAGCCTGTGTCAGAGTAATCTTACTTTACATCTGTGCGTTTATAGCTCTGAATATTGATCCAGAGATTCTCGTCACCCTTAAGTGTCCGCGCGTCCTGCTAAAGCTGCACGGCACGTTAGCACGCGCATACATAGTTAGACATCTCCAGACGCTTGATTTGCATATCTGTGGAGTGCTAATTCATTTCTTAATCAATTAGTTGTTAAAGTCCTCTGTCAGTGCGGCGTGGTTTTATATACTTAGAATCAATTATATTTATATATTTCCACACTAATCATGCAGAGTTAAGGTTGCTAGTGTGTGTTTGTAAGCAAAACCATTTGATATGCTAGTAAGACATTTACTATGGTGAAATATTTTGTAGTTTTTACTCACCCTCGTGTTGGTTAAACAAATTTCAAATTTTGCATTGATCGCATTTAAATTCACTTTAGTTTGATGTTCTGCTGAAGTGACGTTGAATTCCTATCCCTACGGCTAACTAGCGAGCCAAAGCAAGGGTTATTCCCCTGTCAGATAATTTGTGAAGTCAGTGCTGGAGTTAGTTGAGTGGGTGTAATTCCCTCTTGACCTGTAGGGGTCAGTCCTGATTCAGCTTCACTCGCTGCAGTCACAGTCTGTGCATTAGCATCCACAGTCATCTGTGCTCGGCCCGGCTACTCACAGACCTGAAATATTGTTCACATCATCATCGGTCATGGCGACGGCGGCTGTAAACCTCTCTCTCTCTCTGTGTGTGTGTGTGTGTGTGTGTGTGTGGTGGCCACTGGAGAGCAGCGCTGGCTGATGCAGGTGTGTGTGTGTGTATAGGAGCTCCTCCATCTAAATGTGTGTGTGGAAGGAAAAAAATGACAAAAGGAAAAAAGAAAAGTGAGGAAAATAGAGATGCATTAGTATGTTTTAAATATATTTTTTCTGTCTGATTATACGTTTGTCTACCTCTCTAGACATTCATGTATCTGTCTGTCTGACCACCTAGCTGTATCTGTCTATCATCTGTCTGTGAGATTGTACATTTATCTAGTAAACTTTCTGTCTGTCAGATTATACATTCATCTAGGCATCTTTCTAGACGTCTGTCTGTCTGTCTGTCTGTCTCTCTACTACACATCCTTTTGTCTGTCTGTCTGACTGACTGACTGACTGACCACCTCTTTGTCTGTCTGTTACACATTTGTCTGTCTGTCTAGACATCATCCATCTATCCGTCTGTCTGTCTATCATACGTCTGTTTGTCTGAGTATTGGTTTATCAAGATGTCTATCTATTTAGACGTCTGTATACTTTTCTAGACGATTGTCTAGAACATAAATCTTTCTGCTAAACATCCTTTTAGTCTTTCTATCTGTCTGTCTGATTGTATGTTTTTCTGTCTAGACACCTATCGTCTGTCTGTCTGTCTGTCCGTCTGTGTTTCTATCTATCTATACGTTTTTCTGTCTAGACACCCTTCATCCGTCCATCCATACACTTTTGTCTGTCTTTCTATCTATCTAGATGTCTGTCTTAAGTATAGGTTTATCTAGACGTCTGTTCTAGACATCTTTCAACTAGACATCCTTTTAGTCTGTCTATCTGTCTGTTTGTCTGTCCATCCAGATATCTGTCCGTCTGTCCGTCTGTCTATCCTTCCATCTGTCTGTCTGTTTTTCCTGTTTAGACATCCTTCATCCGTCCATCCATACACCCTTTGTCTGTCTTTTTTATCTATCTAGATGTCTGTCTTAAGTATAGGTTTATCTAGACGTCTGTTCTAGACATCTTTCAAATAGACATCCTTTTAGTCTATCTGTCCGTCCGTCCGTCCGTCTATCTATCTATCTGTCTATCTCTGTTCATCCTTCCGTCTTTCTGTCCGATTGTACGTTTTTCTGTCGAGACACCCTTCTATCTATCTATCTATCTATCTACAGTCATGTGAAAAAGTTAGGACACCCTATTGAATTCCATGGTTTTACGTATCAGGACATCAATAAAAAAAACTGGTCCTTGGTTGGTCTTAAAGTTTTGAAAATAAAACCTCAGATGAACAACAACACATGACAAATTATACCCTGTCATTATTTACTGAACCAAAATAAAGCCAAAATGGAAAAGCCATGTGTGACAAAGTTAGGACACCCTTACTGTTTACATTGGAATTAAGAGGGTAAATAACAGTCAAGCACTGATAATCAAATACCTTTGATTAACTGATCATCAGCAAGTCTGAGCGCCTCTATAAAAGCATAAGCTTTGACAGTTTGCTGGTCTGGAGCCTTCAGGTGTGTGTTAACACAATGCCAAGGAGGTAAGACATCAGCAATCATCTTAGAGAAGCAATTGTTGCTGCCATCAATCTTAGAAGAGTAATAGGGCCATTTCCAAACAATTTGAAGTTTATTCACAAGTGGAAGACATTTAAAACAGACACCTCTCCTTCCAGAAGTGGACGTCCCAGAAAATTCACCCCAAGATCAGACTGTGTAAAGTTCAGAGAAATGGCAGACAACACAAGAACTACACCTCAGACTCTACAGGCCTCAGTTAACATGTTAAATGATAAAGTTCATGACAATACAATTAGAAAAATATGGGACAAAATGTCATGTTTGGAAGGCTTGGCAGAAGAAAGCCTCTTCTATCTAAAAAAAAAAACAAAAACATTGCTGCACAGTTTAGGTCTGCAAAGTTGCATCTGAACAAAACACAGGTCTTCTAGAATAATGTCCTTTGAACAGACGAGACTGAAGTGGAGATGTTTGGCCATAATGCACAGCGCCAAGTTTGGTGAAAACCTAAAGAGCATATCAGCACAAACACCTCATACCAAAAGACAAACATGCTGGAGGAGGGCTGATCATTTTGGGCTTGTTTTGTAGCCACAGGACCTGAGCACCTCACAGTCATTGAGTTGGCCATGAACTCCTCTGTATATCAAAGTATTCTGGAGTCAAATGTGAGGGCATCTCTCCGACATCTAAAGTTGGGCCAAAATTGGGTCATGCAGCAGGACAATGATCCCAAGCACACCATCAAATCTACAACAGAATGGCTGAAAAGAAAATAATCAAGGTGTTGCAATAGCCCAGTCCAAGTCCAGAGCTCATCCTGACTCAAATGCTGTGGTGAGAGCTGTGCATAAGCAAATGCCCACAAACCTCAATAAACTGGCGCAACGTTGAAAAGAAGAGTGGTCCAAATTCCTCCAGAACGATGTGAGACTGATAAAGTCACACAGAAAATGAATGCTTCAAGTTATTGCTGCTAAAAGTGGATCTGCAGGCAACTGACTCCTAGTGTGCCCTAACTTTGTCACACATGGCCTTTCCCTCTTGGCTGTATTTTTGTTAAATAAATAATGACACTGTGTGATATGTCTCGTGATGATGTTGATCTGAGGATTTATTTTTCAAATTTTAAGACCTGCCAAGGACCAGATAATTTTTTATTATGTCCTGATACAGAAAAACCATGAAATTCAATAGGGTGTCCTAACTTTTTCACATGACTGTATCTATCTATCTCTGTCCGTCCTTCCGTCCAATTGTATGTTTTTCTGTCTAGACACCCTTCATCCGTCAATCCGTCTGTCATCCATACTCCCTTTGTCTGTCTGTCTTTCTATCTATCTAGATGTCTGTCTTAAGTATAGGTTTATCTAGACATCTGTTCTAGACATCTTTCAACTCGACATCCTTTTAATCTATCTCTTTTTGTCTGTCTGTCTATCTGTCTGTCTATCTGTAGTCTAGACATCTGTCTGATTGTATATCTGTACATCTTGTACATCTAACTGTCAGTCTGTCTATAGCAGCTCATTGCTAATTCTCCCTCAGCTTTTTCCAAACAGCTAGCTGATGTTTTTCAGTTTACATCTGTCCACATTCACACGTTTCTCGTTATTACTGTATCGGGTCTGGACGGTTTGGCTAATTAGTGCTCTCAGCTGCATCCCCTATGAAACCTCCTGCTAGCGCTCACAGAAGTGTGAGAACATCTGTTGCGTTTGCATGTTCGAAGACAGTTGCCCTTAAAATGTGGGAAAACACGAGTCCTCCTCAATTACGCACATTTCATGCTTTGACTGAAGGGTTGCGAATGGAGAATTGCTTGGGTCTTTGGAAAGCATCTCTAGAAATGTGTAAATAGAAACACGTCTGCTCTCCTTCCCTATGATATGGTGGTGTTTCCATCCATCATCATACCGCAGGCGGGAGGGTCCGCTCTCCTCTCTTGTACCAGGAATGTCAGTGCTTATGAAGATCCACGGATGGGGTCGTGGTGATGGATCGCTACGAGACCAGAGCGCCATTTTCTGCCTACGTTTTCAGCACTTTTCATGGTTGATGAGCCACCCAAGATAAATAAGCCAAACACTCCGTTCTGCTTTTAATGCTGACCTGGAGTCAGCTCACGAGTAGATAAACTTAAACTACAGCTGATCTAGCACACAAGCTCATGGGACATGATACAAACGGTTAATGTTAGACCTGAACTTCAACATTAGATAGTTGACTCTGCTTAACAAGCTTAGTGATAAGTTTTAAACTTTGCTGGTGGGCAGATTGTCTGCTTATTTCAGTATATTGTGCACCCTGATCTAAACATAACTTTTATCCCAGACGAGCCCCCAATTATCCCGGGCGAGCCCCCAAATGTTAGTTACATCTCCATGCGTAATTTTGCATGATTTGTCCATTTTTTTTTAAAAAAAGGAAACATGATTCAGTCACAGCCTATTAAGAGCCTATTCGAATTTAGTAAGTAAAAATGAACAATAATTTACATTATTATTTTCAGTGTTCAGCATTAACTAATTTTAACCATTTTTAAATGTATTAGTATATTTTATGTGAAAATTAGCATTAGCTAAGATTACTGCAAAGAGTTAGCTTGTCCCTGTCATAAAAGCAGAAAGTTTTGAACAAAATAAGTTTGTTTTTCGCAAAGTAGGCCATCTTTTCTTTAGCACGACAAGCAGTTGTTCTCATTTCCATTGAGAAGTGCATCTTTGTTGTGCTTTTTGGAGCCGTTTAGCTAGGGTAAACTGATCTGAGAGCAGTTCAAAAGGGCAGCGTTCGCCCCTCGCTCACCCAGAGCACGAACGCCAGCTCGTATTTGCTGAACACGCTGAATTTCCACTCAGCCGAAGCCCTCGACCGTCCTTGTCGCTACACCAGCAGATTGTGTGAGTCTCCCCGCTTAAGCTCTGGAAATGAAGATGCAGTGGTTTCTGCAAATCCGGCAGGCGTACGTTTGATTAGCACAGCAAAGGAAGCCATTAAACAAACAGCATGTTGGGATGGGCCGATTCCCGCCTGTAAGAGCGGATCCATTTATTTCTGATAACACAGACACACAAACTGCACACGATGACTTTATGGCCTGCAGTCTTCAGCGGATTCTGCTGCTTTTGTTTTCTTTTGTGCTTATTTTGTAGAAATATAAACAAATGAGACAGAGACAATTAATCAGCTCAAATCATTTTGTCTTGTCTTGATTAGAAGTGTTTGAGTTTGAGTATAAATTTAAGCAACTCAGTGAATATCACATTTTAATGCGCGCTTTAATTGCAGATAAAACATTTTGCTATCTTTTATTTTGACTTGCATGGTTGTTAATTAAAAATGATTCTTGCAATTTTTGTCTTATGTTTTTCTGGGTTTATGCATTCTGATAAAAATATATGATATTACTCTATTACTGTATATACTATTAATGCATATAAAATAAAAGTAAGTAAAAATTATCATTCACAATGAATTCACCATGGTTCTTGCATGGTAACTTTAGTTTCATTGTGGTTTTTGTAGTAAGATCATTATAACTGCAGGTAAAATAGTCCTTTATGACAGTTTTCCATACTTTTTGCATAGTAACCATTGATTAACTATGATATTTTGGAGTAAAAACAATAGTAAACCAGAGTAAAATAGCCTTAATGCAAATTTACAATAGATTTTGAATGGTTAAACCAAGTAAATCAAGTTCAAATGGCCAAAGTTTACCATAGTTTTTGCATGGTTACTATCATTTGACTGGTATTTGGAGTAGAACCATAGTAAACCCAGTCAAATCATCATTTATGAAAGTTTACCATAGTTTTTCATGTGTAACTATAGTTTAACTGGGTATTTAGAGTAAAACCATAGTAAACACAGTTGAAACCATCGTTTACAAAAGTTTAACATAAATTGTGCATGATAACCATAATTTAAATATTTTAAGTAATTTGAGTAACACCATTGTAATGCCTACATTGGATAGTTGACTTTGCTTAACTAGCATAGTGACTAGTTGTAAATGCTGGTGTTCAGATTATCTTTTTGTTTATTATTTTGATATATCGTGTAGTCCTAATATAAACACAACATTATCCTGGACGAGCCCCCGATGATCAATTATCCCCCATTATAATAATATGAATTGGGGGCTTGCTCGGGATAATGTTGTTTATATGAGGCCTTATATAATAGTGCAGTATGTTTTATGGATTAATTTTTGTGGCTTTGACAGTCTTTTTATTAATTTGCATTGTGCATATTTCTATATTTACAAATTTATTACAAATCCCAATAGACGTAGAATTTTGCACTTACTTTTACAACCTGACAGCATGCAAATGAAGTTACATAATTTGCATAATTGCAATTTGAAACATGCAAATGAAACATGATTCAATCACAATCTATAATAATAATAATATTGTAAAGTGTTAGCTTGTTTTTTATAATGTACAGCTACTGTATGTCAAGCAAAGCTCAGAGTCCCTGTCATAAAAGCAGAAACTTCTGACCAAAGTAACTTTGTTTTTCATAAAGTGGGCCATCTTTTCTTTTGCAAGACAAGCAGTTTTTCGCATTTCCATTGAGAAGTGCGTCTTTATTGTGCTTTTTGGAGTTGTTTATCTATTGTAAACTGATCTGAGAGCAGTTCAAAAGGGCATCCAGAGCACGAATGCCAGCTCATATTTGCTGAGCACACTCTTTTTTTTCATGGGTAACTGTAGTTTTAACTGTGGTTTTTGGAGCAAAACCATAGTTAACCCAGTGTAAATCGTCCTTTAGAAAAGTTTAGCATAGTTTGTGTATGATAATCATAGTTATTGACTTTGCTTAACTAGCATAATGACTAGTTGTAATCTGCTGGTGTTCAGATGTTCTTTTTCTTTATTATTTTGATAACGTGCAGTCCTAATATAAACATAACATTATCCCGGACGAGCCCTCAATGATCAATTATCCCCCATTATTATAATATGAATTGGGGGCTCGTGCCTTTTATATATTATATATTTGCTGAACATGCTTGTTTTTTCATAGGTAACTGTAGTAAAACCATAGTTAACCCAGTTTAAATCCTTAAATCTTTTTTTTTTTTACAAAAGTTTAGCATAGTTTTTGCATGATAACCATAGTTTTAACTAAGTAATTAGAGTAACACCATTGTAAACCCAACATTGGATAATTGACTTTGCTTATCTAACATAGTGACTAGTTGTAAACTTTGCTGGTGATCAGATTATCTAAACATTGTCCCAGGCGAGCCCCCAATTATCAGTTAACCTCCTATTATTAAAACACGAATTGGGGGCTCGTCCGGGATAATGTTGCATTTAAATTAGGCCTTTTATGTATTATATATTTGTTGAATATGCTAGTTTTTTTTCATGGGTAACTGTAGTTGGAGAAAAACCCAGTTCAAATTGTCCCTTACGAAAGTTTACCGTAGTTTTTGCATTATACTATATATAAATTTGCTTTTTGATTATTTATCTAATAGAAATATACCACAAATCTATAACATTTGTAGCTATATACTACAGCAAAACTTTAAAATAATATAAATTACATTTTAGATTATAATTTTAGATTATATTTTATATTTTTTTCTTTTTATTTAGTAAAAGCCGTGCATAAGGCATACACATAATTTGTACGGTTTTATTTTTTTATTTTGTGTGAAACATTTATCTACTTTGTAATAAAAGCTTTACTTTTACTTTCATAGGCATTTAAAGCAAATTCATTGTGATTATTGAATATCACCAGATATAAAATATCATTTAACACATTCAGCAGCACTGATTTACTAAAATGTATTGATTTTTCGTCTCAAGTCTTTTTAAACTGGTTTGTCTCTCTTAACATGAGGATCAAGCTCGCACTGATTAAACACAGTTCCCACTGAAAGCGTCCTGAAATTGGACAGTTATCGTGTTTGTTACAGGAGCTTGGCCGCTTTGGTTTCTTCATGGTTCTTGAAAACAGTGTGCTATTTTCAAACATGCTCTTATCTGACCCTCACTCTCTCATGTTGAGTTTGTCTCTCTCAACCATCTTGTAAGAGATGCTCAAACAGTTGCCATAGAAACCTATCTCCTGAAGAAGCCCTCCTGGTGTTGATGTGTTCAGATGGGTGTTGCTCGCACGTGTTCATGAGAGGAAAGACTGTATGTGAGTTTAGACTCAAACAGATTTTCTGGGCGTGTTGAGACACATCGAGAACCGCAGCCGCTGTCATCGGTAGTCTGGAAATGAGTGAAAGTCTCCTCTCAAACTCTCTTCCACTGTCTGTAAAGGTTTTCAAGGCATGTCAAGACTTTAGATGCTTCTTTTTTTTTTTTTTTTTCCTCTCTAAAGCACCTGCTGATCAACACAATTATATTGGCATCAGCATCAAAGAGGCTATGTCTTTTGAAAACTGTGGCATGGGAGCTGTAGTATTTTAGAAATTTACCATGGTTCTTGTATGGTAACCACTTTTTAACTATGGTATTTGGGGTTAAACCTGTAAACATAGTTAAAATCTACACCTGTGAAAATTTATCACGACGCTTGCATTGTATCCATTGTAAAACTGTGGTATTTGAAGTAAAACCATAGTAAACCAGGGTGAAATCACAATCTGTGAAAAATTACCATGGGTCATGCATGATAACTGCTTTTTAACTGTGGTATTTGGGGTAAAATTATAGTAAACAAGGGTAAAATCATCTTTTGTGAAAATTTACCTTGATTCTTACATGGTAGCAACTGTTTAACTGTGTTACTTAGGATAAAACCACAGTAAATGGCGATTAAAATTACCTTCTGTGAACATTTACCATGGCTTTTGTGTGGTGACCGCTGTTTAACCATGGTATTTGAGGTAAAACCATAGTAACAAGGGTAAAATTGCCTTCTGTGAAAATTTACCATGGTTCTTGTGTGGTGACCACTGTTTAACCATGGTATTTGGGGTAAAACCATAGTAACAAAGGGTAAAATTACATTCTGTGAAAACTTACCATGGTTCTTGTGTGGTGACCACTGTTTAACTGAGGTATTTGGAGTAAAACCATAGTAAACAAAGGTATAATAACCTTCTATGAAAATTTATCATGGTTCTTGCATGTTAATTACTGTTTACCTGTGGCATTTGGGGTAAAATCATAGTAAACAAGGGCAAAATCAGATTATATGAAAATTTACCATGGTGTTTGCAAGGTAACCACTGTTTAAATGTGGTATTTGGACTAAAACCATGGCAAACAAGGGTAAAAAAAAACTTTTATATAAATAGGTTAAATTAGGTTCTATTGACGTTTCCATTGTTTTTGCGTGGGTACTATAGTTAACTTGTGATTTTTGGAGTAAAACCATAGTTAACCCAGGTAAAATATGCTTTTATTAAAGTTTACCATACTTTTTTGCCTGGTAACCATTGTTTAATTTTGATATTTCAAGTAAAACCATACTAAAACCATTTAAACAGTATTTTTTTAACATTATTTTATGAAAGTTTCCTTGGTTTTTGCATAGTTTAATTGTGGTATTTGAAGTAATTTTAAATGAATTTGAAATTTCCACCAAAATACTGTAACTACGGTTACTAAAGTTATATAAAACAAAGTAAAATAACTTTTTATGCAGATTTACCATAGTTTTTGCATGCTAACTATAAAGTAATTTGACAGTAATAACTGGAGTAATACTATAATAAAATTTCTCAACTTTTTGAATTTTTTTGATGACTTTTTATGCCAGAATACTGGAACTCCAGTTATTGTTACTACCGTAAAGGGCGGGAGAGAAGATACGAGAGCGATTCAGATGAATACACTACACTCTTCCCATCAGGCCCACAGAGGAGGTCAGCTGAGCCCGGCCACGTCTCCAAACACGCGGTTACAGAGTGACGCGCTAGCACTTTAGCAAGGTTAACAACATGAGCTACGCAGGATAAATGGGCTCCACTTACCATCTGTCAGCGATGGGACACCAGAGAACAGCAGGAGACACAGACAGACTCAAAATAACTCGCAAACGTTCAGCCAGATGTGCTTTCGAGCCAGAGCCGTGTTCAGATGTCTGTCTCACTAGGGAACTGGTATTTCTGATGTAGATATGTGAGATTTTTATTTAACTTATTTTTTTAAGAGCACATTTCATTTATATTATAAACTATTTTTTATTTCTTTTTTGTGTATTTTATGTATTTGTGCTTTTTAATTTATATTTATTAGAATAGTTTAATTTAATAAGCTATATTAATTTTGTTGTTTATTTTTATATTATGTTGTTTAGTTTTGTGTTATGTAGAATTGTTTTTCCTTTTGAATTTTGTTTTATTTATTATAGGTTAAAAGGTTTTTTTTTTTTTTTTTTTTTTTTTTTTTTTTTTTTTTTTATACACACACTTTCCTGATTCTTATTAAAGTGTTTCTCCCTGGCCACTTTCCAAACAAAATGAATCTAATAAATCGTCAAGATCCCATTCCCAGAGCTCTTTAAGGGCTCAGATATCACAGCAGAAACAATGAACCTTTCACTTTAATTAAATGATTTTCCATACTCGTTACTTAAGGATAATGAGTTAGTTTTTTTTTTTTTTTTTTTCAATTTTTTTTTTCTTTTTTTTTTTTTTTTAGGTTTCGGTCAGTCGTGAATTAACCTCAGCATCCGGCGGGAGTTTCCCATCTGTGCCAAGAACTCAGAAATCGCCTTTTTAGCAAAAAGATTAGAAATCACATACAAATTATGTCTACATTTATTCATTATCACAGTTACCCGTGAGCTTTGAAAGAACGAAGAAAGCAATTGATGTTAGTAAATGGACTGACCGAGCCAAACCATGATTATCTCAGTGTGATACGAAATCTAATAGGACAGTGGTCTATAACATTGCAAATTATTTATATTTTATATTCATTTTTTACTTTTATTTATTTCATTTTTCACTTAAAATGTTTATATCTATTACTATTTCTTGTGTGTTTTTTGGGTTCCCAAGGGACTAATGGAGAGCAAGGCACATGGAAAATTTGTTTTATTCTTATTTTTATACTTGAAATATAGTATTAATATTATTGTTGTTAATGTGATTTATTATATTTAACAAAATATTTTAAAATTAATTTAATGCATTTATTTATGATTATTATAATATGAAATGCAATAGGACAGTTAATTGTTAGTTGCAATTTGTATGTTTTTTACTTCATAAATTGTGTGCATACTTTGTATTCTTTTCTGTCTTATTTATATTAGTTTAATTTATTCTATTGTGTCGAAATTATATATTTTATTTTACTTTTTGATATGTTTCATTTTTAATGTTTTATATATTTTCATCTGTTTATTTTTATTAGCATAGATTATAAGCGTAACATCATTAGTCCCTTGGGTTCCCAAGGGACTAATGGAGAGCAAGGTACATGGAAAAATATAATTACAATTAAATAAAGGTAGAAATTATGAACTAATTAATAATTTAAATTGTAAATAGTAATTAATATATAAATGTTACATTTTTACATTGTATTACAATTATTTTAGTTGTTAGTTTTTAAAAAAAATCAGGAATCATTTAACCTTTTGGGTTCCCACGGGACTAATGGAGAGCAAGGCACATGGAAAAGTTTGTTCTGTTATAAATGCAAGCACGCTGTTAATTAAACTTAGTGTACAGCACATGAATTTGAGCATAGTTTAAAAAGTATCTGCTTTGAACCTAATTTTTAGACTAGACCAACTTTGTAATTCGTTGGCGAATTTCGCTGAAGTAGCACAAAATCTAATTAACCATGCTGCATACGTACACATCCCGTCCGGAATCAATAAAGTTAAATGGTGAAAACACGTCACCCCTATAAAAGTGTTTCCCGGCAATCAGTGTCAATTCAAACCATATGGTTTTAAACCTCTCGACATTTGCTTTAGCAGTGTTTGGTTGGAATCCAGCAGAAGCTAGTCTTCACTGGTCACCGCTGTGTTTTTCTGTTTCTCCTCCTGCCTGTTGGCCTGTTTCGAGCTGATTAAAGCGTGAGTGGCGATACGGCACAGAAAGCTGTTATTACTTGTTTTTGTATTGCCGAGGGTGTGAATGACGGGTAACATGGTGAACGAATGAAGTTAAGTGTAAGGTTATCATGCATCTAGCTCAGCCCTTGCTGCGTCTAATCAAACGCTTGGCACACGCCGAAGGAATTGGGAGCTGTCAGGCCGAGAGAGGAAAGTAAGAGCGCCTTTCATCCCCCATGGTGTGAAATATAGTTTTCATTAAAGAGCAGGCAGCAGTTTTCCAATGAAAGTCCAAACAGCACAGCGTGCGTCTCTGGGGAGCGCGGCTGAAAAAGCCCTTACTCCGGGTCTTACCACTGCACTTTCATGCCCGAGACCGCCGGATGCATTTCTCACTCCCCCATTTCCCTTTGCTTTTGCTTTTTTGTTTCTGTAGGTGGTGATAATCGTCTGTTTTTTTTTTTTTTTTTTTTTAAGCCGTTTCTTGCCTATTGTCTGGTTTTTGGGTTCCCAAGGGACTAATGGAGAGCAAGGGACATGGAAAAGTTGTTTCTGTGATAAAAAGCAAGCAGGCTTTTAATGATTAGGGCTATTTGCTAGAGGAATTACTCATAATTGGGGTAGTGTGGTTGTCATTTTTATATTTTTAAAAATTCTTATATTTTAAAAAAAGTAGATTTGTTAACAAGATATTATTTTTAGAAATAGTACATTATTTTTTTTATTTAAAAAAGTAACTATTCACAATAAAATGTAATTGTAATTACACAAAATAAAAAAAAAAAATCAATGAATAATAAATTTTTGAAGTAGAAAAAAATTAAATAGAATTATCTTGTTTTTTTTTTTTTTTTTAAGCTGTTTCTTGCATATTGTCTTCTCCTTTTTGCTAATGGAATTACTCGTACTTGAGGTAGTGTGGTTCTTATTTTTATATTTAAAAAAATAATGTTACATTTTTAATAATATTTGTTAAAATAAATTTAGAAATTTGTTTTTTAAAAAGTAACTATTTACTATTTATTAACTATATTTAAAAATGAATTGCAATTAAGTTACAAAATTGAAGGTATAAATTATTACTTATTAAATAATCATTTTTGTGTCAAAATGATTTTCACATCGAAATTGCTAGTAAATTTTAGAAACTTTCAAAACAAAATGGCAAGTGAAACATTCAATGAATATAGAATTTTTTGAAGTAGAAAACTGAGATCGTATTATCTTTTGTTTTTAAGCTCTTTCTTGCATATTGTCTTTTTGGGTTCCCAAGGGGCTAATAGAGAGCAAGGCACATGGAAAAGTTTATCTATTTCTGTTTTCCGTGATAAATGCAAGCAAGTTATTAATAATTAGTGTTGTTTGCTAATAGAATGACTTATACTAAGTATACTTAATTAAAAATGAAAGCTGTAAATTATGAATAATGAAACCTTTTAACACAGAAATTAATATATACATATTAATGTTTTTGTATTGTATTGTATTATAAAATTTAGTAGTAGTAATGTATACTGGAAACATTTTGTTGTCAAAACTGTTTTGACTCTTGAGAAATTGCTAGTAAATTTTAAAAACTATTACAACGAAATGGCAAGTGAAACATTCAGTGAATAGTGAGTTTTTGAAGTAGAAAAACTGAAGTAGTGATATCTTGCTACTTTTTCTTTTGCTTTTAGCTGCTGCTTGCATATTGTGTGGTTGCTGGGTTGTTTGCTAATTATTGTGAATGATGAAACAGCAAGTGAAACATTCAATGAATAGTGAATTTGTGAAGTAGAAAGACTGAAATAGTATATTTTGGGTTCCAAAGGCACTAATGGAGAGCAAGGCACATGGGAATTTTTATTTTTTATTTTTTCTGTGATAAAAGCAAGCTAGTTAGATTAGAGTTGTTTGCTAAGGAAATTACTCATAATTTGGGTAGTGTGGTTCTTATATTTATATTTAAAATATAAAAGTTTAATAATTATATTTGTCAGCAATATTTTATTGGAATTTTTAGAATAAATTTAAATTAAATTACAAAATTAAAGGTATAAATTGAGTGATTAATCATGTAAATTATAAATATTAATCAATATATAAATATTACCAAGTAAAACATGAAGTAAGTTTAGTTTAAGTAAAATTATTAAAAATTTTTTTTTTTTTTCTGTGATAAGGTCAAGCGAGCTATTATTACTAATATGGCTATTTTGTAAAGGAATTATTCCTAAGGTATAAAAGTTGTATATTTTATTAGCAATAAACCACTTTTTTTGCCACTTTATAGTGGCAGTATATTGATTGTAGAAACATTTTTCACCAATAAATTGCTAGTAAATTTCACAAAGAAAGAGAGTAAAAAATATTGAAGTAATTAATTAATATTTTTTTGCCATTTTATAGTAGCAGTATAATGATGTAAGTTTAGTTTAAGTAGAAAAGCTGAAAGTATTTATTTATTTTTTTGTTTGTTTGTTTTTAGCTTTTTTTGGTCTATTTCTGTTTTTTGGGTTCCCAAGGAACCCGTGGTAAAGCCAAAGCAAGCTATTATTAATATAGTTGTTTTTCTATAGGAATTACTCTTAAGGAATGAAGTTTGTGCATTTTATTAGCAATAAACCACTTTTTTGGCACTTTATATTAGCAGCATATTGATGTAAGTGTAGTTTAAGTGGAAAAGCTGGAAGTAGTTTATCTTGAAAAATTTTTTAAATTGTTTTTAGCTTTTTTTTTTTTGACTATTGACTTTTCACCAATAAATTGCTAGTACATTTCACAAAGAGAGTTTTTGGCCACTTTATAGTAGCAGTATATTGATGTAAGTTTAGTTTAAGTAGAAAAACTGAAAGTGTTTTTTGGGTTCCCAAGGGACTAATGGAGAGTAAGGCACACAGAAAAGTTTTTTTCTGTGATTAAGGCAAGCTATTATTAATATAGCTGTTTTTGTAAAGGAATTACTCCTAAGGAATTAAATTTTTGCATTTTAATAGCAATAAACCACTTTTTTGCCACTTTATAGTAGCAGTATAATGATGTAGAAGTAGAAGTAGAAATATAGCTGCAAGCAGCAATTGCGGGGCCAAGCACAACAGAGGCAGAATGAGGAGCTAAGCACGGCAAGGAGCAACAGACCGACTGTAACAATGAGTAACTAAAGTCATTTTAGGATGATATCAGCTGAAAAATCATAAATACAACCAATAGTATAATTTAATGGCTTATCACTTTTGACCAATAGGTGGTGCTGTTTTCAAATTGATGTGATGCGTTCTGTGTGAGGTGACAATGATACACACAAATTTTGGTGTCATTCAGCCTCAGAATCATTTTGGCATCAAGCCTAAAATCTGTAGTGGCGCTGTACGAAAACAGTTTACTCTATCGACACGAAATCCATAAGTTTGAGTCAGGACAGTCCAAAGATGATCTGACTCCATTTTGGTGAAAATCCGATCAACGGTCTAGGAGGAGTACAAACAAGTAGGTTTCGTACATTGATCAAAATGGCGGAAAGGAAGTTCAGCCAAGTATGGTATAATTGGTATGTATGTTGTCGGCATCACCCAAGGAATAATTTGAGACAAGCTTTATTACAGTAGGCTAATGCAATCACAAGTTATTAGCATTTTTGAATATTTCATTATTAATGTTTATTAAATGGTGTATTACTTCTGACCAGTAGGTGGCGCTGTTACTGAATTGATGTGGCGTGGTCAGTGTGAGGTGACAATGGCACATATAAAATTTGGTGTCAATATGTCAAAGCTTTGCAGAGATACAGCCTCAGATGTAGTTTGGCATCTTTCCAGCAAATTCACTGATGCGCTAAACGAAAACGGTTTCGTATATCGACACGAAATTCATAACTTTTTGCCAGCATAGTCTGAAGATGATCTGAGTCAAATTTGGTGAAGATCGGACTAACAGTCTGGGAGGAGTTCGAAAAAGTAGGTTTTGTACATTAATCAAAATGGCGGACAGGAAGTTTGGCCAATTTCGGCATAATGGGTATCAATGTTCTCGACTTGACCCAAGGAATCTATTGGCATCAGTTTCATTCCAATAGGCTAATGTAAACAGAAGTTATTAGCATTTTTGTAAATTTCATTATTAATGTTTAGTGAAGGGCATATTACTTCTGACCCATAGGTGGCACTGTTACCAAATTGATGTGGCTTGGTCAGAGTGTGGTGACAATAGCACATATAAAATTTGGTGTCAATATGTCAAAGCTTTGCAGAGATACAGACTCGGATGCAATTTGGCATCTTTCCAGTAAATTCGTTGATGCGCTAAACGAAAACGGTTTCGTGTATCGACACGAAATCCATAACTTTTGGTCAGCATGGTCTGAAGATGATCTGAGTCAAATTTGGTGAAAATTGGACTAACGGTCTAGGAGGAGTTCGAAAAAGTAGGTTTTCAACATGAATCAAAATGGCGGACAGGAAGTTCAGCCAAAATTGGCAAAATTGGTATCGGTGTTCTCAGCATGACCGAAGGAATCTATCAAAATCAGTTTCATTTCAATAGGCTAATGTACGCAAAAGTTATTAGCATTTTTTGAAATTTCGTTATAACTTTTGACCACAAGGTGGCGCTGGCCCCAAAATTTTTATGTACATTCCGGGCATGGTGCCGAACATTTTTGTAATTAATGTCGAAACGATACGCTAATCCGTTCTCAAGATACAGCATTTTAAAGCTAAATTAAAAATGGCCGACACCCAAAATGGCTGACATGGGAAAATTGGATATGGTTCGACTCGGCATGATTCACCGAATCTAAAGAGACTGGTTTCATGATTTTTGGCCCAACTATTCAGAAGTTATAAGCAAAAAGACCCATTTTTCATATCTCCTGACCACTAGGTGGCACTGTGCTGAAACACTGCAGGTAATCTCAGGTCATGCTTGTTATAAAACACACCAAGTTTGGCCTCAATATGACAAACCGTTGCGGAGATATAGCCTTACAACCATTTTTGCATGCTTTTCGTAGAATTTATTCGCGAGTCATTCGAAAACGTTTTGACTAATCAACTTGAATTCCATAACTTTTTGCCAGCATGGTCTGAAGATGATCTGAGCCAATTTTGGTGAAAATCAGACAAACCGTCTAGGACGAGTTCGAAAAAGTAGGTTTTACAAATAAAAATTTATAGAAAAAAAACTAAACCTTACAATTTTTGAATTTTGGACTTCATTCGACTCGGCATGAGCCAAGGATTCAGAGGAAAAAAGAATTTTGATTCTGTGCCTTACGGTTCAAAAGTTATTAGCATGAAATTATTGAAAGTTTGGACAAGTGGTGGCGCTAGAGAGTTTGAGTTAGAGACTCCAAACTTGCTATGGTTAATGTTGGGACTGTCCTCTATCAGTGTGTAAAATTATACAACTTTCCCGCAAGCGGTTCTATGGGCTGCCATAGACTTGCGGCGGAAGAAGAAGAAGAAGAAGAAGAAGAAGAAGAAGCGGAATAATAATAACGCCAACGGATACAATAGGTGCCACCGCACCTCTGGTGCTTGGCCCCTAATAACTAAAAGTATTTTATATATTTCACTTTTTATTTAGTTTTTACTTTTATTTATTATTTTTTTTTAAACTATTGTATGTGTGTACTTTTTTTTTTTATTTTTTTATTTTTATTTTTTGGGGTTCCCAAGGGACTAATGGAGAGCAAGTCGCATTTTTTCTGTGGCAAAGCCAAGCAAGCTATTATTAATGTAGTTGTTTTTCTAAAGGAATTACTCCTAAGGAGTGAAGTTTATGCATTTTATTAGCAATAAACCACTTTTTTGCCACTTTATAGTAGTAGTATATTGATGTAGAAACTGTTTTCACCAATAAATTGCTAGAAAATTTCACAGAGAAAGAGCAAGTAAAAAATATTGAATTAAGCATGAAATTTTAAAGTAGAAAAACGAAAGTGTTTTATTGTATAACGTACTCCCCTAATCTTTGTTTTATTTATGACTTAGATAAAGATAATCATTTTTTTACAGTATACAGAGGGCAAGTTAAACTATCAAAGGAATTACTGGAGCATCACGTCTCGCTGCACTTGGATTTGTATTTTTTAGTTGCTTTATTAAAGATTAATTAAGTTTCTCCCACTCACTCTCTTTATTTTCCTACAGTATATATATAAATATTATGCAGATTGCATAACAGATTATGTAAAACAGCACTGACAGGTTGGAAATGATTAGAATATGTTGTTTTCTTCTTTTTCAAAGGGAAATGGGCCAGATAAACAAGGAGTGAGGGTTTTCTTGTGGTTTGAGGACTTCATTACTTTCTCCTCTGATCAATAGTAAATGGCAGAGGAGAGCAGAGCTGTCAGTCAAACGTTGGACGCCGTGTCTCAGTCATTTAAAGATGCTTTCTGTTCAGTGTCTCTTCATTTATCAGGCCGTTTCTTCAGTTCTGTTTCTTAAGGCGTTTTCTTAAGGTTATCGTTGTAAGTGTTGGCTTTATTAGTCTCGGTGGGGTCGGTGAACGCACCTGGTAAAGTAAGGCGATGTTACGCTCATTCATGAATCTCTCCAGGTGAATCTGTGTTTATGGAGTCGATGTTGTGTGAAATCTCTCCTGTTGCTTTGAGGCTCGTGTTTGAGAGAGAAATCACTGAGCCTGATGTTTCCATATTTTCCCCCGTCACATTTGTTTTCAATATCTGTTTTATATCGCTCCTCAGATGGGACGTTTACAAACCCACAGGTCCACAGTGAATTAGACAAATCTGTTTTCCTTAATTGAACCATATTTGCTGCTCTGCTGTATGATTTAGTGCACCAGTGCGTTTTCTCAATCTCTCTTTTGGTCTCATTTATCAAGACATCTTGTATTTGATTTTTTTATTTGATTTTTTTTTAATTATTTTGTTTTATTTATTGAATGATTGCATAAAACTTTGATGTTTCTACTATAAAAACCCTGAAAGCTGTTTGCTAATGGAGTAAGAAAATGTATAGACACATTGTTTAAATGTAAAAATAATTTTAAGTTATACTTATTTAGAATATTTTATTTCTTTGTATTCTTAGTATTTTTGTTAAATACTTAAACAGAATAATCATTATTATTTAAAATATTGCTTTTTAAATATTTTAATTTAATATTACTTTTCATTTATGTTCTTGTATTTAAAAATATTTTAGGTAGTAATTAATCTTTCTTTTATTTTCCTTAGTATATTTGTATTAAATATTTGCTTCAAGCAAGAAAAATATTGTATAAAATATTGTATTTTTTTTTAACAATATTTTATATAATAGTAGTATAAGTAGTAGTATATAGTAATATAATATTACTTTATTTTATATTTATGAATTTATTATAATATTTTAGCTGTAATTCATTTTTGGATTCTTTGCCTCAGTATAATGTTGTTAAATATTTGCTTCATTCAGGACAAGAAAATAATATTTATGATACATTATTTTTAAATAATATTTGAAAAATAAATATTCTAAATACTCTTGTATTTATAATATTTTAACTAGTAATTAATCTCTGGTTTCTTTTCCTCAGTATATTTTTATGAAATATTTGCTTCAAAAATCATAATATTATTTAAAATATATGTATATTTTTTTTAAATAATATTTCCATTAACATTACTTTTAAATTATACTTTTGTGTTTAAAATAATATTTTAGCTAGTAATTAATCTTTGGTTTCTTTTTCTCAGTATATTTGTGTTAATATTTTTGTATTATCAAATAGGAAAAAAGGCTTAATATTATTTAAAATATTGTAATTTTTTTTAAATAATATTTTCATTAATATTTAATTTAATTTATTGTTTTAGCTGGTTATTCATTTTTGGATTCTTTGCCTTGGTATAATATTGTTAAATATTTGCTTCATTCAGGACAAGAAAATAATATTATTTGTAATACTATATTTTTAAGTAAAATTTCAATGAACTTTTTTTTTTTTTTTTTTTTTTTTTTTTTTTTTTTTTAAATCTATACTGTTGCATTTATAGTAAAATGTAATTACAAATTAATTAATTCCAATTATTTTCTTCATTTTTTTTAAATTAAATATTTGCTTCAAACAGGAAAAAATTGTAATATTTCAAATATTGTATTTTTACTTAATATTATTAAATTTATACTCTTGTATTTACAATAATATTTTAGCTGGTAATTAATCTTTGATTATTGTTGTTATTATTTTTGACACAATATTTTTGTGAAATATTTGCTTCAAGCTGGAAAAAATCATAATATTTTTATATACAATTTTGATGATGATTATTATTATTATTATTATTAATTTTTATTCAAGTATTTATCATAATATTTTAATCAATAATTCATCTTTGCATTAATTCCTTCAATATATGTGTTAAATATCTATTATCGGTAGCAGTCGACCGATTATCAGCGCCGATATTAAGCGTTTTTATAATTATCGGTATCTGTCATTTTTAAAACTGATTTCCTGATTAAAATAATTTAAAAGCATTTAAAGAGGTTTTGTCAGAGCCTTTATTATTAATTTTGTTATTAATTTTCATTTTTACACCAGACAGACATGTATCCGTTCAAAATATCGGTTATTTTATCGGTTAGTTGATCAGTAGTAATCGGTATCGGCATATGAATAGGAGTGTCTCAGTGCATTGTGGGATATGTTTTGATGATGGCCTGTGTGTGAGCAGGTTGTCAGTGGTTTGATGTGTTCTGGATGAAGTCTGCTGACCCGTAAACCCCTGCAGGCTGGCGAGGTCTGGTTTTTCCCAGCGGAGAGCGTGACAGATCCAGCGGCGCTGCTCTGATCTGTGCGTGGATCTCCTCTGGTTCCTCCTCTCATCATTAGAGCGGCTCCTGAGGACGCTCCGGGTCCCGGGACGGATGAGAGCGCTGGGTGCGCGGGTCGCTCTCATTAACAGCGGCTGTAATCCTCACGCTGTCAGCAGCACTGACGCAACCAAACCTCAACACGCCAGAACACAAGAGCAGCGAGACCGTGAATAGAGCTGAGCTTGAGCTTCCAGAGGCTGAAATGGAATGCAAATGTACAACACAATGGCAGTTTTCTACATTAGTTTGACTTCTGAGAGTTAAAAGCATACTACAAATTGGATTTACGCTGTAAAAGCAACACAGCGTGTAAGAGAAGTTAATGTGGTAAAGGACTGTTCTACTACAGCGTGACAAACTGTAGATTGGAAGCTAAATTGTTTTACTTCTAATGCAGGCGCTCATACTTTTATATTTCACAAAATGTAATATTATTTTTTGGGTTTTATTTGTTCAATTTATTTTTATTTTATTTTGTTTTATTAATTGTGTATTGTATTTTTACATTTGTATTTATTTTACATTCCTATGTCTATGTAACTGTTTTATTATTATATTTTGTATATTATTGTACTTTTTTATATTATTATATTTTGGTCAAAGGCATTCTGCAGTCAACTGTATAATAAATCTATTATTAGTACTAATAATAAATATGACTGCTACTATTTATTTTATATATTGAAAAGATGTCATAGTATTTATTTATTTATTTTGTATTTATTCATTTATTTTTACATGTATGTTTTTTTTTTTAAGTAATATTATTCATTTTTAGAGACTTCATCCATAGGCGAAGTATGGATAAATAATGTATATAATTAATTATTTAGAACAAGTATAGTTATAATTAACAATTTCTGATTTATTTAGTTTTTACTTTTTTACATTTTTTCCATTATTATTTTCTGTGTTAAAATGATATAAAAAAATATTTTATTTTTATAATTATTGCTAATAAATACAATATATTTTTAAATGTAATATTTAATTTGTGTTCTTTTTAATTAGGGAAGGTCTAATTCGATTTAAAATGTTAGCTTAGAATCATTTATATAGTTTAAAATTAATTTTTATTGTTATTACTAAGTGTAATTTTTATCATTATTTTAAGTGTATTTTATTAATTTCTTTTTTCTTTTTTCTAATTAAAATAAATTAAATTAAAATTATTTTTTTTATTTTTATAATTAAAAATGGCTGATTTTGAATTCAAATTCGATAACGTGAATTGTTTGTAATGTTCTGACCATAATTAATAGTTTAAAACCACAATTAACCATCTGGTTTTTACAACTTTCACATTGGAGCAAAAATCTGCCTTTAAACTAATAAGAAATAAAAATTTGACATTTATCGTGATAATTATCGATATTGACTGATATAAAAAAAAATTGTGCCATATCATCCAGCCTATATTTATATGAAATGTATTATTATTTTTATTATTTTATATTTTATTTTTACATTCATATTCCAAATGTATCTAAGTATCTGTTTATTATTAGTTTAATTAATCTTGTGTTTTGCTCATTTTGCAGTCAACTGTGTATTTTTATTTCATTTTTATTTTTCACATTTTTTCCATTATTATTTTCTGTAAAATTAAGTAATGACGAATTCGATATATATATTTTTTTAACGGATAGTTTAAAATGGTTAATATAGTATAAAATATTGTATTTTTTTAATCATTATTGCTAATAATTGTAGCAATATATTTGTATATTTAATATTTAATTTATGTTCTGTCTAATTAGGGAATGACTTGATTAAAAAAATTATAGCCTAGAATCATTTATATAGTTTAAATTTTTATTTTGATCATTTATTTTTCCCCATTCTTTTAAGTGGATTTTAGTCTAAATAAATCTAACTGAAAAAAAAAAAAATTAAAACATTTTCACTGGTTTATATAGATTAAAATAGTATATTTTGATCGTCTTTACTAACAAATAATGTATTTTCCTGATTATTTTTAAGTGGATTTTAGTCAGCCTGTGTTGCGTTGTGGGTAATAAATAAATAACACCCATTAAACGAGGTAAAAGAAGTGTAACATGATTGTAGGTTTGCTGCTTTAATGAAAACTGCAGCTTGACCGCATTAAAAGCTATTAGTTACAGTACATGTGATAAGCATGAGTTATTGATTTAAGAAGCTGTCAGAGGGAGGAAAAAAAATGAGAAAATTAAGTGCATGTTTATTTAATCCCACATTTTACCTCAGGGAATACACAATTTATGTTCATGCGCTAGTTGTAAATGAGACCTCAGCCAGTTATGTTTATATATGCACCATAAAAGTGCATTTTATGTTTTATTTATCTACATTTATTTATTATGCCCATATTTGTATGTACATTTTTATTGCATGCACTATTCTTTTAAAGTTTTTAATATTTGGTCCAGGTGTGTCCGGTGGCCGGTCTGTGCTTGTGTTTTGTTGTGGTGGCTGGTTGTGAGACGCATTGATTGATGATTGGGTCTCCCGCCGCGTTCACCGGTGCTCATCTAGAGGTATAAAAACAAGCTGGGGCTGAACGGCGCTCTCAGTAAAAGCTCAGATTGATGTATCGATCCCCAAGCACAGAAAGCCCTCGCTTATGAATTTATTTGTCCATCAAACAAGCTCGAGCAGGAAGAAAAGGACAAATGGTTGCCGCATCAAAGACACGTAAAATAGCACAGGTAAACAAACATCGCACAAAAGCCCCGCCAGTCCTGCTTTCAGAGAGCTGTTTCGTGGAGTGCTTCGTTTACAAAATGTTCTGACTCTCGTAAAAGATTTTTTTCGGGAGTAGAGCTCGGCGTATGGATGTTTCTTCAACTACCGCCACTTTGAATCTCGGAGATTGATTTTTGCTCAAACTTCAGGTTTTTTGTTATACAAAATTCACATTAAAACTAGCTTAGAAACTTTCCAATTGCACGCTCCCCCAAAACTTGCGACATCTGTGGCATTGTGTGATAAAACTGCACATTTCAGAATGGCCTTTTGTTGTGTCCAGACTAAGGCACACATGTGTAATAATCATGCTGTCTAATCAGCATCTTGATATGCCACACCTGTGAGGTGGATGGATTATCTCGGCAAAGGAGAAGTGCTCACTAACACAGGTTTAGACAGATTTGTGAACAATATTTGAGAGAAATAGGCCTTTCGTGTACATACAAAAAGTCTTAGATCTTTGAGTTCAGCTCATGAAAAATGGGGGCAAAAACAAAAGTGTTGCGTTTATAATTTTGGTCGGTGTATGTATTGTCTGAAGATTTAGTAATATTTAAAATTAGACATTTAAATGCTAACACAAATTATGACTCTTCCCAAGTTTTGGTGTCACTTCTACAACATTTTAAAAAATATAAACTCTCTTAATAGATGTACTGTGTGAAAAATATGCAAATTTAAACAAACATTTAAATCTTTAAGTTTATGAGTTTTAAAATTATTTCCACAACATACAATCATTACTAAAGGTCCCCCCCCAAAAAATGTAACAACCATAAAGCCTCTTATAGGTGTTATCTGAATATAATTTAGCATGTTTAAAATTAAACATTTAAATGTTTATGCAAATTATGACTCTAAGTTTTGTTGCCCTTTCCATGACTTTTTGGCTGCTAAAAAGCTTTTTTTTTTCTTTTTCTTTCAAAGTTTTAATTATCGAAAACCCTGTTAAAATATGTATTATCTGAAAATTTCATTAAATTTAAAATTAGACATTTAAAGGTTCATGCAATTTACAGCTGTTCCTAAGTTTTGGTGTCATTTCCACAACATACAGAAATTTTGGCCACTAATATAGCTTTACCAAAAGTTTGTGCTCTTGGTTACTAAAGAAGCAGTGAAAATGAAATTGTATTATTTCAGAAAAAGGTAAAGTCTTTAAAATGGATGCTTGTATATCCTGCATTAGTAGACAAAGTAAATTAGTTTTAGTATGAAATGTTTCTACGAGTCAGCAGTTGAAGAAACGCCTGTGAATCTCAGATGCAACTTAAGTGTCTTTAGGTTTACAGCTCCCTTGTGCTTTGCCACAATATAATCTAATCCTGAAAGCATAATGTGTGGATTACACAGTGAGTATAGCAGCTTCCTGACGAGATTACCGCTCACGATAAGAGACACGCTCCGACTCCAATTCAGCTGCCGATGATAGAGCGACCTACTTTCTCCAGCACTTCCCAGGGATCTTATCATATCTAAATGGAAATGGCTCCGTTCAGCTTCAACTGTGTGTGTGTGTGTGTGTGTGTGTGAGAGCGGTAACTGATCTGAGGTCAGCTGATACTGAACGTTTTCCCGGCTTTCACTCTTGTGTTTTGAACAGCAGGTGTGCGAAAATGATGCCATTTCTTTCTGATGAGAAACTGTTGTTTTTTGTTTCAGATGATGGTTTAGGTTGGGTTTATCATCATACGACAAGACAGAGGTTGGTATCCTTAAAAAGACTACAGTATTAGCATAAAAATATACCATACAAAAACTATGGTAAAACTGTCTTTTTTAGACACTACCATGATATATTTTACTGCCAAAAAATATTTTATATTACTACTAGAAAAAATTTAATATAAAAAAAGAAATTATATATATATATATATATATATATATATATATATATATATAAAAACTATATATAAAACTATATAACTTATAAAACAATTATAAGAAATTATTTCCACAGATTTAAAAAAAAAAATTGTAAATTGCTTTTAAAATATATTATTAATTAGTATTAATGTATATTTTATTTGATATTTGATTTTATTTATATTATATATTTTATACTTATGTTAGTTTTGGGGATGTACTATGGTAAATCATGTTATTTGAATATGGTAACGATTAGTACCATGGTATATGAATGTACAACAGTATTTCCGTCAATATTGCTGTGCCATTCCTTACAAAGAAATACTGTTGTGCAGTGATACTGCAGTACTTTGAAATTTACCGTGATAATGAAAATTGTGTATTTACAATGGTATTTCTAGAGTGCATCAAACAATAACATTGTGTAATGGCAAAAAAACATGGTTGTACCATTTTTTTTTTTTGGTTTACATGTACCGTATTTTTTGTGGTTATATCATTTATAAATGGTACACTAACTAAAAGTGTTTTTGGACATGTACAATGGTTATGGTTATACCTTTTATAAATGGTACACTAACAAAAAAAAGTGTCTGTTTGGACATACCATGGTAAAACTTTTTTGTATGTTTGTACCATTTATAAATGGTACACTAACAAAAAAGTGTCTTTTTTATGGACATGTACTATGATAAAACTGTATTTGTTTATGGTTGTACCATTTATAAATGGTACACTAACAAAAATGGTAAAAAAAAAAGAAATGTATTTTTTGATGTACCATGGTTTAACTGTATTTTCTTATGGTTGTACCATTTATAAATGGTGAACTAACAAAAAAAAAGTGTCCTTTTGGACATGTACCATGGTAAAATTTTTTTTTTTTTTTTTTTTTTTTAAATGGTTGTACCTTTTTTTTTATTTTTTTTTATTTTAAATGGTTGTAGCATTTGGTACACTAACAGTGTCTGTTTGGACATGTACCATGGTAAAACTGAATTTGTTATTGTTATACCATTTATACAGTAAATGGTACACTAACAAAAAAAGTGTGTGTTTAGACGTACCATCGTAAAACAATTTTTTTTTTTTTTTATGGTTGTACCATTTATAAATAGTACACTAACAAAAAAAAGTCTTTTTGGACATGCACCATAGTAAAACATTTTTTTTTTATACCATTTATACAGTAAATGGTACACTAACAGAAAAAAGTGTCTTTTTGGACATGTACTGTGGTAAAACTGTTTTTTTTTTTTTGTTTTGTTTTTGTTTTTGTTAAATGGTTGTAGCTTTTGTAAATGGTACACTAACAGTGTCTGTTTGGACATGTACCATGGTAAAACTGAATTTATTATTGTTGTACCATTTATACAGTAAAAGGTAGACTAACAAAAAAATGTGTTTGGACGTACCATGGTATAACTATTTATTTTTTTTATTTATTTATTTTTTTTTGGTTGTAACATTTATAAATGGTGAACTAATGAAAAAGTGTCCTTTTGGAAATGTACCATTGTAAAACTATTTTTTCAATGGTTGTACCATTTATAAATAGTACACTAACAAAAAGTGTCTTTTTGGACATGTACCATGGTAAAACTATTTTTTTTTTATGGTTGTACCATTTATAAATTATTTTTTTTTATTATTTATTACAATAATATATTTTTTTTAACCGTTTATACAGTAAATGGTACACTAACAGAAAAAAAGTGTCTTTTTAGACGTACTAAGGTAAAGCTTTTTTTTTTTTTTTTTGGTTGTACCATTTATAAATGCTACGCTAGCACAAAAGTGCCTTTTTGGACATGTATTGTGGTAAAACTGTATTCTTGTGAAGTACAAATGATTTTTTTTTTTTTTTTTTCAATATTTGTATTTATTTGTTGCTGTTCCGATAATTGTAAACACAATTCCTGTCAGTCTTACCTCTTTGGAAAACATTCATTCACTGACAAAGTTATCAGCCTGTTTTTAAAGACTTCATTCTGTGCTCTCTTTGCCATTGTAAAAAGCACCAGTAATTAGTATTGATCAGTCGGTGTTGATACGGCCTGTGCCGGTGAACGTTAGATCCCACTTTAGCGTCTAGCCTCTTCAGAACGGCATTGATCCGCTTCGCTTTTGCTTAGCAACCCATGCAACATCTTTATTACACTTCAACCACTATTTCTAACCTGGGATCAACTAGGAGTATTTATACCCACAGGTAAATGGCTGTTTTTTTGTTCCACTAATGTGTTGAATCCATTTGCCTCCGCTGCCACTTTAAACCTCCTTTTTGTTACATAGCTTTTCTAAATATATGTATATTTTGTTTTGAGTGTTGACAGTACCATTCAGAGTAATAATAAACATCCGTCTGGCGCCGTCCTCAAGGGCTTGACGCTTATTGCTTCCGATTGCGTGCGTTCGGCGTGATTTATTTTGCATATGTTCGTTTGGAGATTTGTAGCCGCGCATAAATGAATGCAGAGGAGCACGCGCACACTTATTTTCAGCCAGATCCGTTTCCCCTCATATGCCCCAAAAATCCAACTGAGAATTCATAATTTCTGAGTAGCTCTCTCGGTAAATGTCAGGCGGCGTTACATATTTAACTATGGATTACTTGGATATGTGCTTTCAGAATAATAATTGGCAGTTCTCCAGCTCCAAATCCCAGCAGGTTCTGCCTTCCCGGTTCCACATCAGCTTGACTTGTATTACTCGGAATAGAAAAATCTCTCGGTCGGAGGCAGGGATGTCAAACATGGCGTGCAGTGAGTCATTCGGCTGGCGATGGCCGGCGTTCAGGACAGCGAACGCTTTGATGTTCCTGGCCTGTCTGAACTCAACTCACACAGGCTGATCTCGCTTCGGGAATGAAGTCATCTTCTCATGCTATTTTTTTATTTTTTTCCCCCCGTCTCTGAGGAGACAGAAATGTTCACTGAAAGGTCTGTACTCGTAAAAATAAAGTATACGGTTCATTTTATGGGCATTTAAGGTCTGCAGAGAAACCTCTTATGAAGATCCACTTTTGGATTTTAAAGTAATTTTTGTGTCCATTAGGTTCTTCAGATTAGCTTGGTTTCTGGTCCTCTATAAGTGGGCTTTCAAAATATGACGTCAAATTTGTGTTCTTATTTCAGCAGAATATTTTTCTTCAAACCCAGGAGGTCAAACTCATTCTGTGAACTTTTTTTCAGTCAATTTTAAACAGAACAGAACTGTTAAAGAGTTGTTGTTGTTGTTGTTGAACTCTGCTCTTTATGAGCGAGTCATTTGAATCATTCATTCAGCTGATTCTGAATTGTTTACTCAAAAGTTTCATTCATAAACTTCAGTGAATCGAATCATTTGTTCTGATTCAAACACACTGATTAATTATTTTTGAGTAGGTCATTGAATCATTCGCTCAAGCAGTGAAGCAACTGAAGCTGCTTGGAGACGCGTGGCAGTTTCTGTTGTTGCTTCGTCTGGAAATATTTTTGTCGGCGCAGAAAAAACATTAGTTGGCAATATTGTGTGTAAAATGTAAGTTGTTCGTATATTAATATAATGTTAGTATATTATAAATATGTTTTTGACATTTACCATGGTAACAGCATTTTTTTGGACTTTATGATGAAGGGAATTTCATGTTTTATTTGCCTTTTACTATTGTGCTGCCATGTTTTAGACCTTATGACGGAAGTGCCATGTTTTTGACATTTACCATGGTAATACCATGTTTTGGACAATATCATGATGTTATTTTAATGTATTTTTTTATTTTATTATTTTTTTTTTTTTAATGTTTACTGCGATGATATATCATGTTTTGGACCATGTCATGACGCTAATGCCATGTTTTTGACAGTGACCACATTAATACCATGTTTTGGACCATATGATGTTAATACCATGTTTTTTGACCATTAACCATGATAATACCATGTTTTGGGCCATATATTGATGTTAATGGCATGTTTTTTTTATTTTATTTATTTTTTTTATTTTAACATTAATGTGGTAACATTTACCATAACATTTAACCTTTACTGTTTTTTGGTTATGTGTTTTGACATTTATCCATATGATGTTCATGCAATTTGTTTTTATTTATTTATTTATTTTTTTTTACATTTACCACAGTAATGCCATTTTGGACCATATGATGTTGTTAATGCCATGTCTGTTTTTTTTTTTTTTTTTTTTTTTTTTTTTTTTTTTTTTTCTCAGCATTTATCACGATAATACCATGTTTGGGGCCATATCATAATGGTAATGGCATGTGTTTTGATGTTTACTGTAATACTACCATGTTTAGGACATTATCAAGATAGTTAAACCATGATATTTTTTTAATACAGTGTTTTGTATCATGATGTTTATGCCTTTTTTTTATTGTATATTATTGTAGCATTTACCATAACATTTAACATTTACTATGTTTTGGAATTTTTTTTTTTTTTTTTTTTTTATTTTTTTTTTTTTTTTTTTTACGTTTACTGCAATGATACCATATTTTGGACCATGTCATGACGCTAATGCCATGTTATTGACGTTTACCACATTAATACCATGTTTTGGACTATATGATGGACCATATGATGATAATACCATGTTTTGGGCCATATATTTACATTTACTATGATAATACCATTTTGGACCATATGATGTTGTTAATGCCATGTGTTTTTTTTTTTTTTTTTTTTTTTTTTTTGACAATTAACACAATAATACCATGTTTTGGGCCATATCTTAAAGTGTTAATGCCATGTTTAGCTTTTTTTTTTTTTTTTCTCCCAACATTTATCATGATAATACCATGTTTGGGACCATATCATAATGGTAATGGCATGTTTTTTTGATGTTACTATAATACTATAATACTACCATGTTTAGGACATTATCAAGATTAAGCCATGATATTTTTGTAATACAGTGTTTTGTATCATGATTGTTAATGCCTTTTTTTTTATATATTGTAGCATTTACCATAACATTTACACTGTTTTTTTTATTTATTTATTTATTTATTTTTTATTTATTACAATAACATGTTTTGGACTATATGATTTTCATACCCTGTTTTTTGACAATTAACCACAATAATACCATGTTTTTGAGAATATCATGATGTTAGTGCCATGTTTTTTGATAACCACGTAATACTGTATTTTGGCCCATATCTTGATGTTAATGGCTTTTTTTTTTTAAACATTTAACATTTATATGGTAACATTTACCATAACATTTAAGATAAAGTATGTTTTGGACATGTTTTTTGACATTTATCATGATAATACCACATTTTAGACCATATGATGTTCATGCCATGTTTTTTGACGTACCATGATCATACCATTTTTGACCATATGATGATGTTAATGCCATGTTTTTTTTGACAATTAACCACAGTAATTCCATGTTTTGAGCCATATGTTGATGTTAATGCCATGTTTAGGTTTTTTTTTGTTTTTAATTTAACATTTTATATGGTAACATTCATCGTAACATTTAACATTTACTGTCTTTTGGACATGTTTTTTTTTTACATTTACCACGATAATACCATGTTTGGGAAATTATCAAGATATACAAAATTTTTGTAATACAGTGTTTGTATCATGATGTTAACAACCTTAACACCATGTTTTTGTAATTTACAATGGTGATACTTTGTTAAGGACTTTATTATGATATTTAATGCCATGTTTTTTCATTTACCATGATGATACCATGTTATCGATGATGATATGATGGTAATGTTGTTTTTGGTAAAACATTTACCATGGTAATACAATGTTTTGATGATGGTAATGCCATGTTTTTGTCATTTACAACAGTAATACCATGTTTTGGATGTGTTTTTTTTTTTTTTTTTTTTACATTTACCACTATAATAACATGTTTTGGACTATAAAATGATGTTAATGCCATGTTTTTTGACATTTACCTTGATAATACCCTGTTTTATACATGTTTTTTTGACATGTACCATAATACTACCATGTTTAGTGCGTTATCATGACGGTTCAACCATGGTATATTTTTAAAATAACATTTAACATAGTAATACAATGTTCTGTATAATAATGTTAACACCATGTTTTTGTAATTTACAATGGTGATACTTTGTTAAGGACTTTATTATGATGTTTAATGCCATGTTTTTTCATTTACCATGATAATAGCATGTTTTGGATGATATCATGATGGTAATGCTTTTTTTTTTTTTTTTTCTTCCCACATTTCCCACGGTACTGCAATGTTTCGATGATGGCAATGCCATGTTTTTGTCATTTACAACAGTAATAGCATGTTTAGGGCTAAATCAAGATGTTAATCCCATGTTTTTTTTGACATTTACTATGATACGATGTTTAGGGCTTTATCATGATGGTTAATGCCATGTTTTTGGCCTTTACCATGATGACACCATGACAAACGGCCTCCTTTCTGCACCCTAATAAGTGTGTCTTTAACATTATAATACTATAATTATACTATATTTCGCTACTTGTAAGTGAATTGTGTTATTGTCTTTATCACAAAATCACATGCTTGTGTTTTAATGCATTATCACAGCTGCAAGATCAAATTGACCGTAAGCATTACAGATGTGCAAATGCTCGTTTACTGCTAGGTTAATATCCCATGTCACCTTGCACTGCCTCGAGTGTCCATCTGATCCCAGATCAGGCTCGAAACCTCGGACTGATGGTCTGCGTGACCTTTTTCCCGTTCAGCCTGGCGAAATGGACTTCATTTGCTGTTAAATTTATATCTGCGCTCTCCTTGGTTGCGGTGCTCGTCCACCCAAGAGCCCTCTGGGAATCCGGGCCGCCCGCCGTGCTCCCTGACGGCCGCGTGTTTTATTACCCAGTAAAGCATTATGCTGGGCTCCTTTGATATTGATTTATTTATTTATTTGCGTCCATCCCATAAGCCCTCGTGAGAGATGTGTTCGTGCTGCGGGCCGCGTTTGAGCACATTAAATATATTGCAGGCATTTGTTGTGGGCCGTGGACACGGCGGGTGTTTGTTTCAGAGCGACGCGCACCTGCAGATACGACAACAAACGTGTCCTCGCCTCATGCCGCGCGTTTGAAGCCTCTTCCTGAAGAGAAACAGCACAGCCGGCCTCTTTTGAAGCATCAGTGTGGCTGAAGAGTCAAATGTAATTTGCTTTCCATTAACAGATAGGTTTTATAGATTATATAGATCCAGATCTGATGCTTCAAATAGCCATCCATGACCACTTAATTGAATTTTTATTTTTTATTTTTTTAATTATTATTATTTTGACCAGGATCTTATCCATTCAGGGTTTATAAAGGGAGCATTTGTCTGTCTTTCCATATTTATCCCAATGTTATTTCACCATTTATATAATATTATAGTTTTTAATCAGTATTTTGAATTATCCTTTATTTTTATGCTCATTTCAATTTATTTGTTCAGTTATTAGTGTTTATTTATAATGGTTACTGCGTTAGCATTTATCATGTTTGTTAGTATTTTTTGAACATTTATTTATCGTATTGGTATGTAAAGTTTATTAGTATTTATGTATATTTATCATATAGGTATTTATCATGTTTATTATTAATTGCATTTGTCAGTTACTATTTACCATGCTTATTAGTATTTATTTATCATGTTCATTTACCATATTAGTATTTATGATACGCATGATATGTGCAAAACAAGACAGTGTGATAAATGCTAATACAAAATGGAAAATAAACATGACAAATGCTTTTATATTTATCGTGTTTGTTGGAACTCATTTTCCATGGTTATTTACCATATCAATATTTATCATGTATAATTATATTTTTTCAAGTATTTATTTACCATGTTTATTTATAATATTAGTATTTATCGTGTTAACAAATATTTATATTTACCATATTAGTATTTATCATGTTTAGTAGTATTTATTTACCATGTTTATTTGTGCTATTAATATTTATCATGTTTACTAGTAGTTATCTTATATTAGTATTTACCATGTTTATTTGTATTAATTTACCATGTTTATTTTCCATATTAGTATTTATCATGTGTATTAATATTTATGTACTTTTTTAACAAACTAGTATTTAAAATGTTATTGACCATTTTTCACCATATTAGTGTTTATAATTTTTTATTAATATTTATTGGGTTTATCACTATTTATTTACAGTGTTTATTTACCTTATTTACCTTATTCATGTTTATTAGTATTTATGTATTTTTTTAAGGAACTAGTATTTACTATTTAGCATGTTTATTAGTATTTATTTACATTGTTTTTAACATATTTATCACATTATTTTTTTATTGACCATGTTTATTCACCATATTAGTGTTTATTATGTTGTTAATTAGTATTTGTTGTGGTTATTAGTATTTCTTTACGATGTTTATTTACTTTATTAGTATTAATCATGTTTATTAGTATTGGCACTTATCATGTTTATTTGTATTTATGTACCTTTTTTTTAATAGTCTAGTATTTAGCCTGTTTATTAGTATTTATGTACCATGTTTTTTTATATTATTTTTGTTTATTATTTATTGACTGTTTTATTCGCCATATTAGTGCTGATCACATTTATTAGTATTTATGATGTTTATTAGCCTTACTAGGTTTTATTAGTATTTATTTACCATATTAGTGTTTATCATGTTTATTAGTATTTTTTTTTTTTTTTTTTTTTACCAAACTAGTATTTAGCTTGTTTATTAGTATTTATCATGTTTAGTAGTAATTATTTACCATGTTTATTTGTGCTATTAATATTTATCATGTTTGTTCATGTTGTTTATTAGTATTTATCGTGGTTATTAGTATTTCTTTACAATTATTTACTTTATTAGTATTAATCATGTTTATTAGTATTTATTTACCATATTAGTACTGATCATGTTTATTAGTATATGTACTTTTATTTTTTGTTAGCTTTTAGTATTTATTTACCATGTTTTTTCGTATATTATATTTATTATGTTTATTATTTATTGACCATGTTTATTCACCCTATTAGTGTTTATTACGTTTATTAGTATTTATGCTATTTATTCGTATTTATGACGTTGATTAGCTTTACTATGTTTTATTAGTATTTATTGACCATATTAGTGTTTATCATATTTATTAGTATTTATTGTGTTTATTAGTGTTTATTTGCAATGTTTAATTACCTTATTAATATTAACCCTGTTTTGGTATTTATTTACCATAATAGTACTTATCATGTTTATTAGTATTTTTTTAACCAAACTAGTATTTAACATATCTATTAGTATTTATTTACAGTGTTTTTGTGACCGGGTCAATGATGGAGCCGTAGGCGGAGGATCCATATGCGACAGTTTATTGAAAGGCGAAGTCAAACAGGCGAGGGTCAAACAACAACAATCAGAGCAATGAAGGAAATCCACAAACAACAACGATAATCCAGGCAAAGGGTCAAAAGGCAGGCAGCAGGAATCACAGGGAGAAATAAGCAGTTCGGTCGGCAACGGGAAGGCAATAATACACGGGAAAAACGCTCAGAGTTGTTAGTAAGACTATACATAACTTCGCGAGGGAAAACCCGCGAAGCGAGTCTATAAATGGCCGCCAGAGGGAAGTGAACCGGGAGAGACCCGGAACCGGAAGAGAAGTCCCAGGTACGGGATGACGGGAAATGTAGTTAAAAGTCCGGGGAGGGTTCCCGCTGGCGGCGGGCAGAGGGAGCCACAGAGACCGCATCGGTGACAGAGCCCCCCCCCTGCGAGCGACTCCTGGCGCGAGGAGGTGCCCGACGCCGGGGTCTACCCCTTCTTCGGGAGCTGGCCGATCTGGGTGGTGGGCGTGGAATTCGATGGTGAGAGCCGGGTCTAGTATATCCCCGGCAGCGACCCAAGATCTTTCTTCGGGGCCGAAGCCCTCCCAATCGACCAAGTACTGTAGGTGACCTCTCCGGCGCCGGGAGTCCAGGATGGTGTTAACACGATACACCTCCTCGCCATCAATGAGGACGGGGGGAGGTCCCTGGGGAGCGGTCTCGTCTAGGTTCTCCTCTCCTTCCGGAGCGCCAGCGGGCTTCAACAGAGAAACATGAAAGGTGGGTGAGATACGGTATTCTCTGGGTAGTTCGAGACGATATGACACTGGAGTAATTTGTCTAGTGATCTTAAATGGACCCACGTACCTGGGACACAGTTTTTTGCAGGGGAGGCGGAGCCGCAGGTCCCGGGTCGACAGCCATACCCACTGGCCGGGCTCGTAGGGGGGACTGGGACGGCGTCGACGGTTGGCCTGTTCCTGAGTGCGGCGGATGGCTCCCTGTAGATGGACGTGGGAACGGTTCCAGGTCTCCTCACTGCGTTGGAACCAGGAGTTGACTGCTGGGAGATTGGATGGCTCCCCTGACCAGGGGAATAAGGGAGGCTGGAATCCTAGGATACATTGGAAGGGGGTGAGATTAGTGGCAGGTTTATACAGAGAATTCTGGGCATACTCGGCCCAGAATAGGTACCGGCTCCAGTCCTCCTGGTGGTCCTGACAGTACGAGCGGAGGAAGCGAGTCAACTCCTGGTTCAGTCTCTCTGCCTGTCCGTTGGCCTGTGGATGGTACCCCGAGGTAAGGCTTACGTTAACTCCCAGAAGGCGGAAGAACCCAGACCAGAGTCGAGAGGTGAACTGGGGACCTCGGTCGGTCACAATGTCCTCGGGAAGGCCGTAGAATCTGAACACCCAGTTGCAAAGGAGCTCGGCCGTCTCCATGGCCGTAGGAAGCTTCGGGAGGGGTATGAAGCGGCAGCCCTTGGAGAAGCGATCTACAATGGAGAGGATGGTGGTGTGTCCGTTGGACAGTGGCAGATCGGTGATGAAGTCCATAGCGATATGAGACCACGGGCGCTGGGGTACAGGCAAAGGTTGAAGCAGTCCGGCGGGTAGACGGCGTGGGACCTTGGCAGTGTTACAAACGGTACAGTCTCTAATGAATTTGATGGTGTCCTGGCGCATGGTAGCCCACCAGAATCTGTTACCAAGTAGACGCAGGGTAGCTTCGATCCCGGGATGCCCCGAACTGGGCGATGAGTGAACTTCGGCAAGGACTCGTGGTCGGAGGCGTAGAGGAACATAAGTGAGGTCTGTTGGGCAGTCCGCAGGAGAGGGGTCCTGGACCTGGGCCTCAGTAATCTCCGTCATGATGTCCCAGGATACGGGTGCCACTATGATGGTGGTAGGTAGGACCGACTCTGATGACGTTATGGGCTGCCCGGGCTCGTAGATGCGTGAGAGTGCGTCCGCCTTGGTGTTTTGTGTGCCTGGTCGATAAGAGACTTGGAACTGAAAACGGGTGAAAAACAGAGACCATCTTGCCTGAAGATGGTTGAGTACCTTGGCCGACCGAAGGTATTCCAGGTTCTTATGGTCAGTAAGAACGGTGAAAGGGTGTTTAGAACCCTCCAGCCAGTGTCGCCACTCCTCCAATGCCAGCTTGATGGCCAGTAGCTCACGATTACCCACGTCGTAGTTTCTTTCAGCGGGGCTTAATTTGTGTGAGTAGTAGGCGCATGGAAACATCTTGGCCGGATCTCCCTGTCGTTGAGACAACACTGCCCCTACGCCGCTACTGGAGGCATCTACCTCCACAATAAAGGGTTTCTCAGGGTCTGGGTGGTGAAGAATGGGTGCGGTGGTGAATCTTCGACGCAGGTCGTCAAAGGCCTGGAGGGCTGGCTGGGACCAGGTGAGACGAGAAGCACCTTTCTTAACCATGGCGGTAAGAGGAGCGGCCACGGAACTGAAATGGCGTATGAACCGTCGATAAAAGTTAGCAAAGCCGAGGAAGCGCTGCAGTTCTCTGAGGGTGTTGGGGCGAGGCCACTTCAAGACTGCATTCACCTTCTTCTCGTCCATGGCAACGCCCTCAGCGCTAATGATATATCCGAGGAAGGAGATTCTGTCACGGTGAAACTCACACTTCTCCTCCTTAGCGTAGAGCTGGTGGGCGATTAAGCGCTGGAGGACTGATCGGACGTGTCTGACATGTTCGGTGAGGGAGTTGGAGAAGATCAAGATGTCGTCTATATAAACAATCACCCAGCGGTTGAGCATGTCTCGGAAGACCTCATTAATGAACGCCTGGAAGTACGAAGGGCTATTGGCTAGGCCGAAGGGCATGACCCTGTACTCGTAGTGCCCTGAGGTGGTGGAGAACGCCGTCTTCCACTCATCACCTGCCCGGATCCTGATCAGGTTATAAGCTGAGCGTAAATCCAGCTTGGTGAAAATTCTGGCAGATCGCAGCTGTTCCAGGGCTGAAGGGACGAGTGGCAGGGGGTAGCGGTATTTGATGGTCACTTCATTCAGGCCACGATAGTCAATGCAAGGACGGAGGCCTCCGTCTTTCTTCTTCACGAAGAAGAAACCCGCTGAGGCTGGTGAAGTGGAGGGAGTGATGAAACCTTTGGTCAGTTCCTCCTGGATGTATGTGTTCATAGCCTCCGACTCGGCCCTGGACAAAGGGAACACACGTCCCCGGGGTGGAGTGGCTCCAGGGACGAGGTCGATGGCGCAGTCTCCTGGCCGGTGTGGAGGTAGCTGAGTGGCTTTGGAACGGCAGAAGGCCTCGAGTAGATCATGGTAGTCCGAAGGGATCGCGCTGGGGCTGGTGAGAGGCTCCGACCTGTCTGGTGAATGAGCTGTGGGTTGTAGGCAGTGCTGCTGGCAGTGAGGTGACCAACGGGTGATAGTGCAAGAGGCCCAGGAGATGGAGGGTTCATGTTGATTCAGCCAGGGATAGCCCAGGATGATGGGCGACTGCGGTGATGTGATGATGAAGAATCGTGTGGTCTCCTGGTGTGACGGTTGAATCAGCAGGGTGAGGTCGGCAGTGGTGTGGAGGATTCGTCCGGGACCTAGCGGTCGCCCGTCGAGGGCGGCCACTGCCACATGAGGGGAACAAGGGAGAGTGGGTAGATGGTTAGCATTCACGAACTCTGCGTCTATGAAATTTCCCGCCGCGCCAGAGTCAATTAAAGCAGAAGTCTCAATAACAGAATTATCACATCCGATTTTAACGGGTATAACACAGGTATTAGTGAGTGACCTGGGTTGACTCACCGAGGTGGGTTGGCGCGGTGGACGGGTGGGGCAGTTGGCCCGGACGTGACCTGCCAGTCCGCAGTACAGGCAGAGATTACCACGAAGCCTTCGCTCCCTCTCCTCTAGGGTTAATTTCGTTGCCCCCAGCTGCATCGGTTCGGGAGGAGCTTCGGCGTTGGGTGACTGCTGTGGTACCGGAACCGGTAAGCGGCCTGGCTTGCGGGCCCTCATGATGTTGTCCACCCGGATGGAGAGATCAATGTATTCCTCCAGAGAAAGATTCTCGTCGCGACATGCTAATTCAACTTGAAGATCTGGATGGAGCCCCCTGCGGTAGTGTAATTTCAATGGACCGTCATTCCATCCGCTCTGAGCCGCAAGGGTCCGGAAGCTAAGTGCATAGTCTGCGGCGGTCCTCCTGCCCTGCCGAAGAGCCATGATCTGTTCTCCTGCCTCGCCCTCCTCCGAGCTGGGCTGGAACACCTCCTTGAATCTCTGTAGGAAGGCAGCAAATGAGGGGAAAGTGGGGCGGTCGAGACGCCAGACCGCCGTGGCCCACTCCAAAGCTCTCCCAGAGAGAAGGGAACAGACGAAAGCAATTTTAGACTCATCGGTGGGATAGAGGTGCGGTTGCTGAGAGACGAACAGCGAGCACTGAAGGAGGAACCCCTTACACTTGGTCGGTGTGCCATCGAACTTTTCAGGGAATGCAAGGCGTGGGCTAGAGGTTACCGGTTGAGGCCCCGCGGGTGGTGTAGACGCTGGAGGAATGGCGGGCGGCGCCGCCAACTGTAACCCCTGCAGTGCGCTTACCAGCTGTCCAGTTAGGTCGGTGAGGCGATCCAGCTGTTGTCGGTGCATGAGTAGAGTGGATGCCTGAGCCGTCAGCTGGGTGGTCAGCTGGTGCACGGTCGCAGATTCCGTCGATGATACCTCAGGGGCGGAGGCAGTCGCTGGATCCGATGGCGGCGAAGTTTTCTGTGACCGGGTCAATGATGGAGCCGTAGGCGGAGGATCCATATGCGACAGTTTATTGAAAGGCGAAGTCAAACAGGCGAGGGTCAAACAACAACAATCAGAGCAATGAAGGAAATCCACAAACAACAACGATAATCCAGGCAAAGGGTCAAAAGGCAGGCAGCAGGAATCACAGGGAGAAATAAGCAGTTCGGTCGGCAACGGGAAGGCAATAATACACGGGAAAAACGCTCAGAGTTGTTAGTAAGACTATACATAACTTCGCGAGGGAAAACCCGCGAAGCGAGTCTATAAATGGCCGCCAGAGGGAAGTGAACCGGGAGAGACCCGGAACCGGAAGAGAAGTCCCAGGTACGGGATGACGGGAAATGTAGTTAAAAGTCCGGGGAGGGTTCCCGCTGGCGGCGGGCAGAGGGAGCCACAGAGACCGCATCGGTGACAGTTTTAAACACATTTATCACATTTATTTATTTATTGACCATGTTTTTTCACCATAATAGTGTTTATCATGTTGTTTGTTAGTATTTATCATGGTTATTAGTGTTTCTTTGTTTATTTACTTTATTAGTATTAATCATGTTATAGTTATTTACCGTATTAGTATTATCATGTTTATTAGTATTTTTGTACCCCCCCCTTTTTTTTTTTTTTTTTTTTTTTTTACCAAACTAGTATTTAGCTTATTACCTTGTATTTATTTCCCATGTTTTTTGACATATTATATTTGTGTATTATTTATTGACCATGTTTATTCACCATATTAGTGTTTTTCACATTTATTATTTATGCTATTTATTAGTATTTATTTGTTAATTAGCTTTACTATGTTTTATTAGTATTTATTGACCATATTAGTGTTTATCATATTTATTAGTATTTATTGTGTTTATTAGTGTTTATTTACAAATGTTTATTTACCTTATTAATATTAACCCTGTTTTGGTGTTTATTTAACATATTAGTGCTTATCACATTTATTAGTATTCATGTACTTTTTTTTATTATTATATTATATATTATATTTATTGTTTACTTATTTACCATGTTTATTCACTGTGTTAGTGTTTACCGCGTTTATTATTTTTTACGGTATTTATTTGTATTTATTTAAATGTTTTTTAGCCTTAGTGTTTATTAGTATTTATTTACCATATTAGTGTTTATCATATTTATTAGTATGTATTACTTGTGTTGTCTTGTTTTGGACGTATCACGTATTTTATGTAGTGATTTTGCAGGGAAAGTGGAGTATTGAGTATAACCGTGGTGAAATGTGTTAAACACAACCTTATTTTGCTGAACACACGACGCTTATCAAACCACTCGTCTCGTATTGACTGAAAGCTAATTTCCCAAATTAGCCGTAATGCTCTGCAAATGTTTGGCCTTCCTTAAACGACAAATTCCACGGATAAACTTATCGGATTTCCTTCCAGAACATGACGCATTTAGAGAATCTTAATTGGCCGAACATCCGTAAGGCGTTCGCTAGCATGCACGTGTGTGTGTGTGTGTGTGTGTGTGTGTGAGAGAGAAATCCCACTCTTATCAGCATCAGCGTGTCATTGTTTAACTAGCCTCAGAGTCGAGCACTTCAGCCAAGTCATGTTTATTCATTTAGCCCAGAGGGAGAGAGACAGAAGAAACACAGTGATTAATTCTAATTTGACCTTATCATAATGTAGCAGGGGCCCATTACCACGCCAATCACACCGCACGCACAGCATGCTGGGAACATAGACCATCCTGCACTTCACTAGCTTGCATACATAGGGGAGAATGAATGAATGAATGAATGAATGAATAAATAAATACAATTTATTAAATATTTATTTATTAAATATTTATTTATATATTATTTATTAATTTATAATTTATTTACGAATAAGCACTTTTTAAAAGTGTTTCATTTCCATCTTAGCATATTAATTCTAGTGTTATTTTAGTATAATTTATAATTAATTGTAGTTTTTATTAGTATTTGAAGTGGCTTTTGATTTTAAAATTTTCATTTTAATTAACTTAAGTGTAGTTTAATATTTTGTTTTGTGTGCTTTTATCACTTTTTTTCAGTAGTACAATTTAGATTTACTTTTTTAGCTTTTTTTTTTCATTTTTCATTTTATTTTAGCTTTAATTCCAATTAACGAAACATTAACAAAATAAACAAAACTTTAATATCTTTAGTATTATTTAACCATAATTACTATATCTATCTATATATATCTATATCTATCTATCTATCTATATATATATATATATATATATATATATACTTTTGTTTTTGCCCCCATTTTTCATGAGCTGAACTCAAAGATCGAAGACTTTTTGTATGTACACAAAAGGCCTATTTCTCTCAAAATTTGTTCACAAATCTGTCTAAACCTGTGTTAGTGAGCACTTCTCCTTTGCCGAGATAATCTATCCACAATCTATGGCATATCAAGATGCTGATTAGACAGCATGATTATTACACAGGTGTGTCTTAGGCTGGACACAATAAAAGGCCACTCTAAAATGTGCAGTTTTATCACACAGCACAATGCCACAGATGTCGCAAGTTTTGAGGGAGCATGCAATTGGCATGCTGACTGCAGGAATGTCCACCGGAGCTGTCTCCAAATGCGTTTCAGAGAATTTGGCACTACATCCAACCAGCCTTACAACCGTAGACCATGTGTAACCACACCAGCCTGGGACCTCCACATCCAGCGTCTTCACCTCCAAGATCGTCTGAGACCAGCCACCCGGACAGCTGCTGCAACAATCGGTTTGCATAACCAAAGAATTTCTGCACAAACTGTCAGAAACCATCTCAGGGAAGCTCATCTGCATGCTCGTCGTCCTCATCGGAGTCTCGACCTGACTGCAGTTCATCGCCGTATCAACTTGAGTGGGCAAATGCTCACATTTGATGGCGTATGGTACTTTGGAGAGGTGTTCTCTTCATGGATGAATCCCGGTTTTCACTGCACAGGGTAGACGGCAGACAGCGTGTATGGCGTCGTGTGGGTGAGCGGTTTGCTGATGTCAGCATTGTGGATCGAGTGGCCCATAGTGGCGGTGGGGTTATGGTATGAGCAGGTGTATGTTATGGACAACAAACACAGCTGCATTTTATTGATGGCATTTTGAATGCACAGAGATACCGTGACGAGATCCTGAGGCCCATTGTTGTGCCATTCATCCACGACCATCACCTCATGTTGCAGCATGATAATGCACGGCCCTGTGTTGCAAGGATCTGTACACAATTCCTGGAAGCTGAAAACATCCCAGTTCTTGCATGGCCAGCATACTTACTGGACATGTCACCCATTGAGCATGTTTGGGGTGCTCTGGATCAGCATATACAACAGGATGTTCCAGTTCCTAACAATATCCAGCAACTTCGCACAGCCATTGAAGAGGAGTGGACCAACATTTCACAGCCCACAGTCAACAACCTGATCAACTCTATGCGAAGGAGATGTGTTGCACTGTGTGAGGCAAATGGTGGTTACACCAGATACTGACTGGTTCTCAGACCCCCCCAATACAGTAAAACTGCACATTTTAGAGTGGCCTTTTATTGTGTCCAGCCTAAGGCACAACTGTGCAATAATCATGCTGTCTAATCAGCATCTTGATATGCCACACCTGTGAGGTGGATGGATTATCTCGGCAAAGGAGAAGTGCTCACTAACACAGGTTTAGACAGATTGGTGAACAATATTTGAGAGAAATAGGCCTTTGTGTACATAGAAAAAGTCTTGGATCTTTGAATTCAGCTCATGAAAAGTGTGTGTGTGTGTGTAATATATATATATATATATATATATATATATATGTATATGTATGTATAGCAGTCAACAATAAAGTACACAAGTATGAACTGCTGAAAAGACATTTATTTAAACCTTGTTACCATTTTCATTAAATTAAATATGGTGTTTACATTGCAAAATGCCATCTTAATGAGATTTTAATGAGTCGTCTTTGTCTTATTTTGCAGCATCACTGTATAAGATAGTATGGGTTGTTGTTATAGTTTAATATAATGCTATTAATAATATAATAAAAAAGTATTTTTTTCACAACATAACACTTAAAACAACGAAAAACTCAGTGTAGTAAGACAAAATACACATGTATACACCAAAAAGGGCATTTTTGTAAAAACAAAAAACAAAAAAACAAAAAAAAACAAAAAAAAACAAAAAAAAAACCCACAGTATTTCTTTTGGCATAATGTTGAATATTCAGTACATAAAAACGCTTGAGAGAAAATCACATCTAGTTGAGAATATCAGAATATTTCTGTTCGCCTCTTTCTGAGACTCGAACAAAACCTCTCATTTGTGCGTTTTTAAATAGCCTTGCTGTTTGTTTGTTTGTGTGTTGAATTGTTTGTGCGTTTATCCACACCGACTGTTTGCACAGAGAAGCGCGTCTGTCGCCAGAACATGCTTTTGTTCCCTTTGTGTTAACAGCCGTAATAAGCAGTTTTTCAGGAGGAGAGCCGCCATAAACGGTGGAGAGAAACGCTCATTGTGTGTGTGTGTCTCTCTCTCTCTGTCTCAGGCACGGTCTGCGTTATCCGAGCGCAGCGTCTAATCAAATATTCATCAGTATGAAAGTGTTAGGTGCTTGTGGGACTGCTAATTAGCAAGCCTAGCCTCAGTACAGTCATCTCATGAAAGTCAACGCCAACAGTTGGTCCAGTTTGCACTGCTTTTTCCTTCCCATCTTCTGACTGGAGTTGCCAAATGCTTCCTATTAGCCAAGATCTCAAGATCTAGAAGTCTTTTTTTTTTTTTTTTTTTTTTTTTGGCTAAACAGGAGGTTTATTGTCACGTCTTGTTATAAACGAAATCCAGAATCATCACAGACAGTATTTTGTCAAAAATATGGCTGCATTGAAATGGTGGTTAATACACCATTATGTTGTTTTTTTTTTGGACGAGCAAGATTTAATTGGCTATTTGTTTAACTGCACTGACTCATCAACAAGTTAAAAACAAGTGAATCAGGACGAATCAGTGCAGTAAAACAAAATACACTTTAAAAATATACAAAGTCTTATATTGCATCTTCAGTACATTTGTCTTGTTATAATGATTTGCCTGATATTTTGGGGAATTACACAAAAATTATACGTTTCATTTCTTTTACTAAATATTGATTCAAGTTCAAGAACGAGAGGGATATTACTGCAAACTAAAACTTATTTTTTGTTAATTGAAATAATTGTTAAAAAAAAAGTAGTTTTTTTTAGTTTTAGTTGAATATGCAAAAATACATAAGTAATACATAAAAAAACTCAAATTAAACTAAAACTTACATAGGAAAAACATTATATATATATCAGTAAAATACAAAAAATATATAAAGTATGTAACTTTTATTTGAGTTCAGTTTTAGTGTTTATTTTAGTGCTTAAACTTAATTCAAAATGTTGTGAAGGTGAAATTTATAATTTTTGTCATTTCATTTTATAGATTTATTATTATTATTATTAATAATAATAAGTATTGTTATTATCATCATTATTATTATTATATTTTTTATTGTATTTGATTTTAATTTATGTTCAAGATGTCTGTATTTTTAATTATTTTATGTATATACTGAATTATGTATTTAATTATGTAAATATAATTTGATTTAGTAAATATAATTTTAGTTTACTTAAAATAAATAAATTTAGTTTACTAAATATTGATTCAAGTTCGAGAATTAGAGGGAAATTACTGCAAACTAAAACTTAACTTTTTGTTAATTGAAACAATTGTTAAAAAATGTATATGAGATGGAAAAACTTAATTCAATCAGTTATAAATACTATAAATATTAGGTTTTAAAAAAATAAAAATTTATCCAAAAATATTGGTACTTTTTCTGTTTCGTTTAAGCTGAAGCACTAAAATTAATCATACATAAATAATAAACTGAAAACAAAATAGATAAAAACTAAAATTGAACTAAAACTTACATAAATATATATATATATAAAATTATATATGTATATACAAAAATACAATTTTTTTCCATCTTTGATAAAAATTAAATCCATCATAGAATTCAACTATAAATAAAAGCTAATTAAAATTAGTATTATAAATAAAAATGCATATAAACAAACAATATAAATAATAATTTTTAATATAAATAAAGTATAAGTAAATATACAAGGATAACACTGGTCACAAATCTATACAAAAAAAGCACTCAAATCTGAAATATTTCCGATTCATTTCACATGATTGTTATTCATTGGTTTTTATGATTATTATTCAAAGGTTTTTAAATGCTAAAACTGTCTTTCCAAGCTTAATGGTGATATATAGTTGGCAAACCCTACAGTAGACACTACTGATGAAATCCACAATGAGTTTCAGTAATACATGTCGTTTAGGGTGAGCATGTAAACTGTATTTTACTCGCATGTCCAGGTGTGATACGCCACGCCGCGTTGCTTCTCAAAGCGGTCGGGACATTGTAAGGATTTTAAATTGAATGAGGGGGAAAAATCCTTTTAGTTTCCCCTCGGATAAAGGTAAAAGTCGCCTTTTTTTTCCCCCCTCTCTCTCTCGTTTCCAATCTCTCTCCATCAATCCTCACGGCTGCGAGGGCTCAATAAAGCCTGTGGAAGAGGTCAGTCTTATTGATACGGGTTTCTTCCCTCGGATCCTACAAATCATATTATCACGGAGCGCCGTGCCAAATCCTGCGGGTATTAGCGGCCGTTTCCCACCTCTTTTTTCTCCCAAGAGAGCGGATGTTGTTGGCGCAACAGATATGGGCTGCTCTTCCGCCATTGTAGCCGGATGGAAGGTTCTGGGCTTCTTCGTTTCTCCCGCCTACGTTGTTGTTCATCTGGGCCAAGTTTATTGATTGAAGCGCTCGACCACCTGCTGCGTCTCTGTCATAAACAATCTTTGCTGTTACGGGTGAGCTCAAGATCTTAGTCTTCTGACTACAGATGGAAACAGACTCTTGAAACCAGATTACGGATGTTCCCGGTGAATGTAGTCCACCTGCGGCCTTCTGGGAAACCCTATTGACCCCATGTTTGTTTTCTTCTGCTCTTACAAGGTTTTCTGGAGATGGCAAATGTTGGTTTTATCATCTTTACATCTGCAGTCTCTACTTCATTTCCAATGAAATGAAAAGGATTTGCGTTATTTGACTGCAGGTTCCTCATGAGGAAATCATAACTCGCCATCATGGTTTATCACGTTTATGTCTCATTATACTATCTTGTATTGGTATCTTCTCAATTATCATGGTTTCTCAAGAAACTTCAACCAAGACCCTCTTTACACCTGCAACAATTTTTTTTTCCATTGAATTTAACCGTATAAAGTCTGACATATGAAATTAAAATAATAAAAATCTAAATTAAGTTATTGGCTGATATTTATATAATCAAAAAGTGATGAGATATTTGTAATGTAATCAATGAGATTTTTATAACAGTATAGCAGATTGAAAGGCGTAAACCACAAGCTGAAAATCAAGTGCAGTTATTCTAAAATGTCTTTTTAGATAAGCTGCAAAATGAAGTCTAAACTATTAAACAGACGACAGGACTTTAGGATCTCTAACTTGGTTCCTGGTGGTGAAAAACGACAAACTTTGGTTGTTGCTCATGGATTATCATCTTCGCTTTTCCATTTTGTTGTTTCTCATCTTCATAGTTTTCTCTTTTCTGGCTCGTCGTCTTCAAAGTACTTCATATCTCATCATGGTTTCACGTTATCCTCATGGTTCCTTAAGAAATCTCCTTCAGGTTTTTCGTTCTGGTTCCTCATCAGTTTTCCTCTTCATAGTTTTCTCATTTCTTCTTCTTCAAAGTTCTTCTTGTCATCATGGTTCCTTTAAGGTTACTGTCCTGGTTCCTCAACAGTTTTCTATTTCATAGTTTCTCATCTCACATCATGGATTATCCTCATGGTGATGACATCTCCAGGTTTTTCATGCTGGTTCCTCAACAGTTTTTCTCTTCTAAGTTTCTCGTCTTCATATTTTCTCAGTTCTTGTTCTTCAAAACTCCTCATAAATCTTATCATGGTTTCTTCAAGGTTTCCATCCTGGTTCCTCAACAATGTTTCTCTTCATAGTTTCTCATCTTCACACTTTTTTTTCGTTTTTTTATTATTCTTCATTAAAGTTCCATCTCCAGTTAAAGACATCTCCAAGTTTTTCATCCTGGTTCCTCAACAGTTTACATCTTCATAGTTTTCTTGTTGTTCTTCTTCAAAGTACCTCATATCTCTTCATGGTTTCACATCATGGATTATCCTCATCAGTTCCTCATCAGTTTTCCTCTTCATAGTTTCTAATCTTCATAGTTTTCTAATTTCTTCTTCTTCAAAGCTCCTCATGGTTTCTCACCATGGTTACTTCAAGGTTTCTATCCTGGTTCCTAAACAGTTTTCCATTTCATAGTTTCTTATCTCACATCATGGATTATCCTCACTGTTCCTTAAGACATTTCCTCATGGTTTTTCTATCCTTTTCCCTCTTCATAGTCTCTCATCTTCAGTTTTCTCATTTCTTGTTATTCAAAGTTCCTCATCTCATCAGGGATTCTCATCATGGTTCCTTAAAGGTTTCTTTCCTGGTTTCTCAACAGTTTTCCTTTTCATAGTTTATCATCTTCACACTTTTTTATTTCTCATTCTTCATCAGAGTTCCTCAGGACATCTCCTGCTGGATTTTCATCCTGGTTCCTCAACAGTTTTCCTCTTAGTTTCTCATCTTCATTGTTTGTTTTCTTGTTTTTCTCCAACGTACCTCATATCTCATCATGGTTTCACATCATGAATTATCCTTATGGTTCTTTAAGACATCTAATTTTTCCTCTTCATAGCATCTCATCTTTATAGTTTTCTCATTTCTTTATCTTCATCAAAGCTCCTCATATCTCATCACAGTTCCTCAAGGTTTCCATCTTGGTTCCTCAACATTTTTGCACTTCGTAGTTTCTCATCTTCACGTTTTTGTTTCTTGTTCTTCTTCATCAAAGTTCCTCAAGATGCTTCCTCCTGGTTTTTCATCCTGGTTCCTCAAACTGTTTTCCTCCTCATGGTTTCACATCATGGATTATCCTCATGGTTCCTCAAGACATCTACTCCTGGTTTTTCCAACCCTTTTCCACTTCATAGTGTCTCATCTCTTCAAAGTTCCTTATATCTCGTCATGGTTTCCCGTCATGGTTCCTCAAGGTTTCCATCCTGGTTCGTCAACAGTTTTCCTCTTCATAGTTTGTTTTCGTTTTTATGGTTTCTCATCATGGTTCCTCAAGACATTTGGTTCTTCATTCTGGTTCTTTAACAGTTTTGTCTTCGTAGTTTCTCATCTTCATAGTTTTCTTGTTGTTGTATAGTGTCATAGTGTATCTTGTCATGATTTCACATCATGGATTATCCTCATGGTTCCTTAACCCTTTCACACGTGAGTTTAAAATATTCTAGCTGAGCCTCCAGCGTGAGTTTTTTTAGGCGACCGTTATTTTAGAATGTATCGCTTTATTGTTTCCATGGCGACGCGTCATGTTTGTCATGTGACACAACGCAGCCACAACAGGGCTTAATGACACATGAATCACTTTTATATCGTTTTTCCCTTTTTATAATTAATATTCACAAACGTTCTCACTGTATTATGAAATATCTGATATTCCGATTCTGAAATATGTGCAAGTAAATGTATTTGGAGGTTTAAACACTTTAATAATGAGCGTGTTAGTTGATCTATGCCGGGTGATGGGCGCCGCCATGTTAGTTCGCGCTGAATCCGAGTTGTGGGATTTACAAGTCGCAAATTCATCCTCTCCTCCCGAAAAACATTAAACTAAGTCTCTAGTGAGCTGGGAGAAGAGCAGAGTAAACTTTATAGTTACCTACACAACGTGTATATGATATCAATAAAACATGTCGTCAGATAACATTTGTAAGGATCATTATTGCCGCTTCCATAGACATCGGCGTGTATTTTGCAAACTATAAATGCATCGTTTTACTAGGACATATGTGTATTTAAATGTCTGGAACCTAAAATAAGCATTATATGGTTGAAAACACTGAATAATTGCGATAATATGACAAGCGCTCAGCGCGTCCAGTCTGGCTCAGCGCCAGCCAAAGCAGATTTGAATTCAGCAGTTGATCACGTGATGTCAGGGCCAGATTAACACTTTGTTGTACCCTGGGCAACAATATTCAAGGGCCCCATCATCACGACCCCAGGATCACCATAATATGGTCATATATAGAATATATTACTGTAATATACAGTAAATATACTCAATACTTCAAATCCTAACTGTCATCATATTTTGATTTACAAATATTTAAATGCTCATAGAACTACAAATGCACTACTATGTCCCCTATCAAAGACATTCACTCACATATGATGCTATGAAAACAAAACACATCAGCATCTGTGTATGATCTGGTAAAATTGACCCACTACATTGAGAGGGAGGGAAGTATCCTCCATTTTCACAAAAAATGAATAGATAAGCAACCACTTTCAAACCATCGTTTATTTAACAACACTTATTCCCAATAGAAATGTATGGAATTGATAGAGCTATCACAGAAGACAAGGCAATCAAGTTATTAGTCCAACACAAACAATTTGAAATCTGCCAGTTATCCCTCCACAACAATTTACAGCATTTTCATAAAGCTGGCACCTCAAGGAAAAAATAAAAAAATAAAATGCAGTATCACTATTTGATCATAAACATTTTGATCCTAAGCTCATTTAACTTGTTTTAAAATAGAACAACAACATGTTATAGCACAATTAACCAGTTAAACATGTTAGTGCTACATAAATACACTACACAATACTAAATACACAAAACAATTTCTCTGAAGAAGACAAGATAAAATAAATGCTATATAATCTGGCAAAACACACAACTTTAGTACTAAATAATGAGGAAGTGCATGTTTGAATTTGAGTATATAGGTATATACTTTAAATTTTCAGCGTTTCTGATGTCCTTTTCCTTTTTTAATTTTAAACCGCGCTCCCACTTAGCTTCTCCATTGTGTCTGATTTTTTTTTTTTTTTTTTCTGTTGTAGCAACGCCTGACGTCACGTAACGCGCTCGGGCTCGGCGTAAGCTTTGACCCACCTCATGCGGACTGACCAATGAGGAGAGGGTCTTAACTTGAGGCCCTCTCTTCATTGGTCAGTCCGCATGAGACTGACTCTCAACCGCTCTCAACTCACGTTCAAAGTCATAGGCAGCGCAGCATATCTCTGTGCAGCGCAAAAGCCCAGGTGGACAGTTTGTTAAATATAAAGCGGGAGATTACAGATACAGTATTTTGCTCGTGCCCTTGCTGTCCTGGGCCCTTTAGATGTCGTGGGCCCCTGGGCAATTGCCCAGTTGCCCGTATGGTTAATCCGGGCTTGCGTGATGTGCTGAACGTTCGAATCACACCGGTGTGATCGTACGCTCCAGGGACCAGCTTAGACTGATCACACCGGTGTGATCGTACGCGTGAAAGGGTTAAGACATCTCTTCCTGGTTTTTACATCTTTTTTTCCTCTCCATAGTGTCTCATTTTCATAGTTTTCTAATTTCTTGTTCTTCATCAAAGCTCCTCATGTCTCATCATAGTTTCCCGTCCTTTGTTCCTCAAGTTTTCCATCTTGGTTCCTTAAGTTTTCCTCTTTATAGTCTCTCATCTTCAAACTTTTTTGTTTCTTGTTCTTCATCAAAGTTCCTCAAGATGTCTCCTCCTGGTTCTCATCCTGGTTCCTCAAACAGTTTTCCTCTTCATAGTTTCTCATCTTCATAGTTTTCTTGTTGTTCTTCTTTAAAGTATCTCACATCTCATCATATTTTCACATCATGGACTGCCCTCATGATTCCTTGAGACATCTCCTCCTGTTTTTTTTTTTTTTTTTTTTTCCCCCTCCATCATTTTTCCTCTTCATAGTGTCATATC